>NC_132914.1:18218419-18374127 GCF_047675955.1 Chlorocebus sabaeus
ATATTTATTTGACATATTTTGAAATGCCCCTGAAAAGCTGTCTCTTGCGGGGAAATTTTACATTCTGTGGAGAATCCTCATCCCTTATTGGATCTTTTCCAGATAGTGTGACACCTTTTAAGGGCTAAAAAGGGACTTTCACATCTATTCTCTCTGAAGCCTGCTACCTAGAGGCTGCCTCTACATGACAAACACCTTGACTTCTGCACCCTACTCCCCACCGCAACTTTACCTTAACTAAGGCTGAATTGAACTCTTCAAGCAGTTCTTAACTCTTTCAATCAATTGACAATCAGGAAATCTTTCAATCCACCTATGACCTGGAAGCCCCCATTTCCAGGTGTCTCGCCTTTCTAGGCCAAACAAATGTATACCTTACATGTATAGATTTATATCTTTGACTGTAGCTTCTCTTTTCCTAAAATGTATAAAATTAAGCTGTCACCCAACCATGTTGGGCACATGTTCCCAAGACCTCCTGAGGCTGTGTCACAGACCACAGTCCTTAACCTTGGCAAAATAATCCTCATACACTATTTGGTTTACTATACACATATGCCATTTTCTTTATCCATTCATCTGTAGACAGGCATTTAGGTTGATTCCATATCTTGGCTGTTGTGAATAGTGCTGCAATAAACATGGGCGTGCAGATGTCTCTTTCACACACTGATTTCATTTCCTTTGGCTGTATACCCAGTAATGAGATTGCTGGATCATATGGCAGTTCTATTTTTAATTTTTTGAGGAATCTTTCTACTGTTTCTCATAATGACTGTACTAATTTACATTCCAACCAACAGTGTAAAAGAGTTCCCTTTTCTCCACATCTTCACCAGCACTTTTTATTTTTTGTCTTTTTGATTATAACCATTCCAACTGGAGTGAGGTGATATTGTGATTTTGATTTGCATTTCTATGATGATTAGTGATGCTGAACATTTCTTTTAGGTATCTGTTGGTCATTTGCATGTCTTCCTTTGAGAAATGTTTATTCAGGTCTTCTGCCTATTTTTATAGGAAGAATACATTTTGATGTTCTATTATACAGTACAGTGACTATAGCTAATAACAATGTAGTGTATATTTCAAGGCAGCTAGAAGAGAAGATTTTTTAATATTGTCACCACTAAAAAATGATAAATCTTTAAAGTGGTGGATGTGGTAATTACCCTGATTTGATCATTTTACTATGTATACATGCACTGAAACCTCACATTGTACCCCATAAATATGTACTATTTTTATGTGTCAATTATAAATAAAAAATTAATTTTAAAATGGTTGACTCTCTACGCCAAAGATTTACAATGACTTTATTTGACAAGCACAGATGTAATGATAGAGATTCTTCTAATAAAGTATTTCATAATTAGGGAAGTTGTAATTTGCTAACAGAGCTCACAACAGCTGCCTGTGGAATAAGACAATATGCTTTTCCTCTCCCTACTGGGCCTAATTCCCCAGTAACCTTATTGAAAATGTGCATGGGCTACAAAACTAAAGATTAACTGTCCAGGGACCTGCTTCCTGGAGCTTATTTGAAGATTAAATCAAATGGCAGACAATATATATTTGGTAATATGGCTTTGTTGCAGTCTTTTCCCACGTAGTGCTAAGTGTAATAGAAGAAGATGACACTTTATGGCTATTAAAAAAAGATTTTTATAAATGTGAAATAGTTTTATTCTCATGCTGAAATAGAAATGAATAATTTATTTCTTCATAACCAAAAGCATTTTCTGCTTTTTGAACATATAATAAAGACTCTCTAATTACAAATTTTCCATAATTACAAATTGTTCAGTCTTTTAAAAGGTGATTATTATTCATTATCTATTTATTTCATAACAAATGCCAATAAAGGTGTTAAAGATAAGTTTAAAATGCCAACTAAGATATTGCAACACTTTAATTAAATGGAAAGCAGTTTATATATATATTTAAAAACATAGCTTTTAGACTACACATTAGTAAATGCATTTTTATTTAACAAATCATAGAAAGATAGATGAAGATGCTCTGCTTTTAAAAATATTATATTTAGAATGCCTGTGCAGACACACTGAAGTGTGATTTGTCCTCATAGCAGACATCTGAAGAACAAGTGACATTCTTACACAAAATCCATATTGGTGATGTATTTAATTACAGAGCTGATTGAAATTGACAGATTTAGTGACCTGCGTTTGCACTTGTGGTGATTGATGTATGCTTCAACTCTGGTTACTTTTAAACCAATTCACATATTGCTCAATACTATAATATCATCCTGTCAAATTGCAAACTACATTTTTACAAGTTGGGAGACTAGAGAGAGTGCATGTTTAATTAAAATGAGATAGAGATGAATTGTTTAAAAACACCTATACAACTGTTAAAGTCGGACCACTGTTATTTGAAAGCGGAGTGAAGGAAAATTCAATACACTTACTCAGGCATTTATGTTCCTAGAGTCATCTTTTCTCTTCTAAAAAGATATTTGACTGCTGTTTGTGTAAGAAAGAGGTCCCAGAACCTTCTACTGCTATCTCTAAAGTCTTGCTTTCTTTGGTATGATGTCAGCATTTAAAAATAAGTAAAATTCATGTCTTAGAACAAGGAGCGACCTTAGTGATCTTGTAACCCAAATCTCCTGTCTGTTTTGGTCTGGTTGTGTTTCCTTGTTACTCTGGCTAGAGAGCTGCTACCCAGAGAGGTAACTTGTCTGTAGAGGGGCACAAAATTGGTTTTACTGCATAAAATGGGGCTGGAGTTCACGTCTTTTCTGTTTCAGTTCAATGTACTTTCACACTATATAGAATTCCCTTCTCTAGATACTTTTCACTCCTTGACTCACTTTGTTGGCTATGGACATATAAGGATTACAGCCTTTAATATCCAATGATCCACTTAACTTAGGTACTTTTAATGACATTTTAAATAACAGTAAAAAGAACCATTGATTGAATCTTGCTGTATACCACACTCTGAAATATATCCTTAACATAAATTATGTCTCACAACGTATATGCAAGGTAGGTGACATTGCTGTCAATTTATTGATGTGTGGTGAGACTAAGGGAAGTTCAGCAAACTTTACAAATGGCCTTGGGCGCTAAGTAGATGAAATTTGAATCCAGTGTTGTTGAGTACAAGGGCCCACAACTCTTTTTACCACATAACACTATTTTCTCATACCAGAAAAAAAGTCTTAAAATAGACTTCTTGACTGTCAGAATGATAAATAACTCTTGAAGGAGGTTGTCACATTGTTAAGAATAGAGATCCACAACCTTGGGTGGTTTCAATATACATCTTTTCGAAATGTAAGATAGCTAGGTAGCATAGTCTTCAAAGTCTCTTTCCCAGATATAGAAATTTATGCTGGAATTAAATTTGTCACTTCATTGAAAGATACTAGCTTTAACAATGTGAGGGTCATTGGAAATTTTAAAATTATACAAACAAAATCGTTTAAATCATCATTCCCACTACTTAGGCAAGCCTGTTCCTTTCCCAATATTTCTTAGTTTCCTTAATATATGATGAACTGGAGAGGAGTAAGCATAAATGCCCCTCCTGTCTTTATTGACTCAAAATGTTTGCTCCCTTTTTAATTCCTCATATGGCAACTCATCTCTACTCCAATTCATCCCATTCATAAACTTATGCTTTCTTCTTCATTCCTTAAATTGTCATGAAAAGATGTGGCATAGAAAAATGGCAAAACAAGATAACTAAAATTAAATATTGGAAGTACTGTAGATTTTAGCCCTTCCTGTGCCAGGTTGAACTGTTTCTACTTAGACTCTACTTGTCACCACTTCCTATATCTGTTAAGAACTCTTTTTCATATTTCCTGCTCTTTGACTATTGAGTTTTTTTGTTTTGCTATAATGCAATACCACAGGAAACACAAGAATTCAGCACACATTTCATATATATAAAGCAAACTTTCTTGTTTTGGTCCTCTCCCATTAATTATTTGATTTCTTATCTAATCAATTTATAAATAAACATTATTAAAAATTGTAGACTAGATAAAAAAGTATATTTCTAATTTTTCCTCAAGCTACCCTATTCCCCTCAGAAAATATTTAACAAATTAAAAAATATTATAAACCCAAAGAATAGAAAAAATGGGGAGAAGTCAGGAGATAACTAATACCAGAAAATTTTTAGAAGATGGAAAGAAAAACAAAACAAAACCAAAAATAGGTGAAACCGAAGAACATACAAGAGTTAGGCACCAACAGGAGTCATGCAGATTTAAACCACTGATCTCTAAACGAGTTTAAGAGTTGAAAACACCACACTCTCTGGAACATAAATGAGTAAGGGGATCAAGTAGGGTTCCATTTACAGAATGAGGCATTTTAAGCAAGAAAGGATTTCATATAGGAAATTCGTTTTTTTACACTATTGAAAAAGCTGGTAGATTAACTTCTGGACTGGCTCTCCTGAAAGATGAAAAGAGCAATACAGAGCAGAAACTCCAAAGAGATTACTTCTGAAGTGGCTGTGGAGTTATGAAATCAAGCAGGTACCCATAATGCATGTTGTAATCATGTCACAACTGCTACTTCATACTTAGGAATCTAGAGAACAGACTGTAGAATTCCACTTTGTGTAAGTCATATAGAGAACCCTAGCAGAAGGAGGGTATGATGAGATTAGGTGGTCAATCCACAATGTTTCCCTCAGTAGGTATGAGGAACAGGACTAAAAACGTGTCCATTACAATCATATTTTTTCCCTCCTTATCCTAGGAAGCCAGGCGATTACCCACTGGGTACTCAAACAAGAGAAGAGACATTTGTTTTTCTGAATAAATTTATTATAGGATACTTGACACCGGGGCAATGAATGACAAGAGTGAGGCATTGTACTGAAAACAGAGGAATCAAATATAGAGAATGATGAAACTTTCACCCTCCTCTTACAAAGAAAAAGCAGGCCATGCATAAGAGGATTAAAGGGGTAAGAATCTGAATTATAGCTGCTGTAGTTTGAATGTGTCATTCAAAATGTATGTGTTGGAAACTCAGTCCCCTAATGCAATAGTATTGGGAAGTGACGCCTAATGGGAGGTGTTTAAGTCGTGGGGGCTCTGCCCTGGTGAATGGATGAATGCTGCTATACAAAGGGTTAGGGGAGTAGGTTCTCACTCTTCTGCTCTTCTGTCATGTGAAGAAGAAAGTGTCTCCCATTCCAGAGGATGCATTGTTCAGGGTACTATCATGAAAGTGGAGACTTAGACCTTACCAGACTTCAGATACTGGCACCTAGATCTTAGACCCCCCAGCCTCCTGAACGATGAGAAAGTAATTGCTGTTCTTTCTAAATTACCCAGTCTGTAGTATTCCATTATAAAAGCACAAAACAGACCAAGACAATGTCAGCTTTCTCAAACTTGTAAGCTAGATAACAAAGGAACATTGACAGTAAACAATTTCGATATAAATTTTTATAAACAAGCTATCAAAATATGAGGTTAACATAAAAGTAATTTCAGACATAATACCTTTTTAAAAAGGCTATGAGTGACCGTCCTGGAATTGAAATAGAATGATTGAATACTCCAGGTGTAAGAGAAGCATGAGGTAATAAGGTAGGGTGAGGGACAAGAAGGAAGGGAATGAAAAAAATCAAAGGAAGGTGATAGATTACTTGATATGCTGGGGAATATTAAGATTCTGTAATTTTGTCAGCACATTTGAAAACATTTAATAAGAGGTATGTAGAAATGACACAGAAAAATTTAAAGTATATTTTTATCTTTGGGAAAAACTAAGAATGTAAAGTATATATTTGACAGATATTTTATGTCTAAATAATAGATAATAGTCTTAATTATGTAAATCTTAAATATTGTACATAATAATGACTTTTTCATATTGAGATTTGAGAAGTGAACTATGTACATGCTCATATAGAGATATATAATTGTTAGATTCTGTATTCATTTCAAAAATGTTACCATTATATAATGGTGATATTTCAAAGAATCCAGAATTAAAAATTATATATAGAGTACAGTTGTGTTACTTATATATACATCAATTAATACAAACAGTAAAGACTAAAGGTTGAAGTGTATTGTGTCCTGGGAGTAGGCTGTGGTGAGGAAGTATATTAGAGGCAGTGGTGTTTTCTTGCAAATCTTTTTAAATAGATGGATTTTAAAAATACATAAAAACATTACTTAAATTATGCTTTAATGGTACAGAAAAGTACTACAAATTCATTAAAGAGTAGCTAGAAAATGCAGACTTTGTGTGTGAAGGAGCACGCTTTACTGGGAAGCAGAGTGCTGCACAGTGACGAACAGACAAAGACGCCCAATAGGTACTTACACATCTTACTCCAAAAGACACACAGGATGTTCTGCTAATAAAAGTCAGTGGTAACAGATTCTCCTGGGCAACTTCCCCAACTTCATCCCTTTCAGGAGATGGGAAATCCCCCAACAATTTTCCTGATGGCAGCTGTGGTTCACTAGAAATAGATCCCCTTCCTGTTTCTTATAAAGAACACTTTCTTTAGATTTTTTGAAGTCTTCATTTGTTCCTTTTATTCTAAGTTCTCTTAAGGCCATCAAACCAGTTTTTGTACAGATTGCCTTGATGTCAGCACCAAAGAGGTCATCTTTAGCCATGCTCAAATAGTGCAGGGTTACATCATTGACCACCCTCATCCTGCTTGTGTGAATTTGAATGATGTTCTTCTCATTCTTTTCATCGGGCAGGGGGACCTCGATCTTCCTGTCAGTGCGGTCTGGTCTGATGAATGCTGGATCCAAAGTTTCTATGTGGTTTGTAGCCATAATAGCTTTCACATCTCCTCTAGAATCAAATACATCCAACTGGTTCAACAGTTTCAACATTGTTCACTGAATTTCTCTCTCACCACCAGAATTTGAGTTATATCTTTTTGAACCAATGGCATCTATTTCATCAATAAACATGATGAATGGTGCCTGTTCTTCAGCAACTCAAAACAATTCCAGTATGGGTTTGAGCCCATCACCTAGGTACTTCTGAATAAGTTTAGAGCCAATCACTCTCAAGAAAGTGGCTGAGGTTTGGTTTGCTGCTGCTTTGACTAACAAGGTTTTACCTGTGCCCAGTGGACCATAGAGAATGACCCCCCTTGAGGAGGCTTTCTACCCATCTCTTCATAGTATTCAGAATAGGTGAGAGGAAGCTCCACAGATTCCAGATTCCTTAATTTTCTGATTTTGGTTGTCCAACCCTCCAGTATTGCCATAGGTCTCCTGGGGGGCCTTTTCCACCTCCATCACTGTGACTAGGGGGTCTGTGTCATCTATCAGCACCCCTATCATGGCATGCACGTTGTGGTTGAGCAGGACCAAGCCAAGTCCAGCAGATCCTTGTCAACAAATGAAAGAATATAGTGTTCTGAACCCACAGATATGGATACAATGTCATGATTGTCATGGATGATCTCTTCCAACATTCCTACTGACAACAGGGTCCCCCTCAGATCATCCACTTTTGATCTTTCCTCCTCTTACTTTTCTTCTAATGGTTTTATTTGTTCCTGATTTATAATGAATTCTTCCTCTATGAGAAGATAGTATTTACTTCTTTGTAACTTCAGTAATTTTAACTGGCACTGAGTGTGAATCGTCACCAGTGGCAGTTTGCTGGCAGCATCTTGTCTCTGTTTTCTTCTTTTTCCCCCTATAGTTGGTATAGGAGGTTCATATTTCCTTTTCTTGTCTGTCATCCTTCTTGACCACCAGGACTGTGACCACCTCTCTGACTTTGACCCATCTTGCCTTGGCCCCAGACATTTTTAAAGGAAATAATAAAAAATAAAATAGAACAGTTGATGATAATCACTAAAAACATACTGATAGTCTGGGCGCAGTGGCTCAAGCCTGTAATCCCAGCACTTTGGGAGGCCGAGAAGGGTGGATCACGAGGTCAGGAGATCGAGACCATCCTGGCTAACACGGTGAAACCCCGTCTCTACTAAAAAATACAAAAAACTAGCTGGGTGAGGTGGCGGGTGCCTGTAGTCCCAGCTACTCGGGAGGCTGAGGCAGGAGAATGGCGTAAACCCGGGAGGCGGAGCTTGCAGTGAGCCGAGATCCGGCCACCTCACTCCAGCCTGGGTGACAGAGCAAGACTCCATCTCAAAAAAAAAACCAAAAAAACACGTACTGATAGATGTCCTTAAAGCTATGTGTATATATATATGATATGTATATGATATGTACACATATATTTCTGCATTTCATTTATAATATCTTCACTTGGCGTTTAATACATTTCAAAAATGTATTCTGCATCTCAAAAGATATTGTATGAAAATATTACATTCACTCCTTTGGGGTATTTAGACTGTTTTCTCTTTTAATCATCATAAATAAGGCAGAAATCATCACTTTTATATGAATAATCTTCTCAAAATGGTATTTAATTACATTTTCTTCATAACAGTTATAATAACTTTTTTAAACTGTTAAATATCTAATCCATATGGAATATATTTTCTTCTATAATATGAGACCTAACATTACTCATTTACAAATGTTGAAATGATATTACATAAAGACTGTTGAATAGTTCACATTTTTGTGCTAATTTTGAATTGTTTCCTTACTTTAAAATAAATATGTGTCTTTTGGTATGTTCTTCCCTAAAATACAGTTTTATTTTTGTTTTCTTCTTCTTTTTCTTGTATCATTTACCTATCTACCTATTTAATTGAATAACTGGTCATTTATTGTTGACTTATAAAGACCATCAGTAAAATATTAAAAGTGATAATTGGCATATATAAAACTGATAACTGGCAAATAGTAAAATATTTGTTATAGAATTTTTGTAGAAATAATTGATCAGATTAATGAGGTTTTACATTATAATTACTTTGCTATAAATACTTATTACTAATATGGCAAATTATTCTATTTTTAAACTGTTAAGCCAACCTTGCATTCCTGGAATAAATTCAACTTTGTCACAATATATTAGCTTTTTAAAATATGTCATTAAGTTGCTATGCTAATATTGTAGTCATTGGAGAGATTACCCTGATCGTTTTCTTTTTCTTAATGTCTTTGTCAGGTTTTGGTATCAAGATTATCCGGGACTCATAAAATTAGTTTGAAAGTGTTTCTTCTTTTTCATAAACTCTGTATAAGAGTTTGTGCTACTTTGGAGTGAATTATTCACTAAAAGTTTGGAAGAATTCACTGGTAAATCAAGCATGTCTACAGTTTACATCAACAGAAGATTATACATTATTCATTCATTTTATTTTATATTTTGTTCTATAACCATTCAGATGTCTTCTTTAAATGTTTTTGCCCGGAAAAGTGGATGTGTTATCTAAAATTTTAAATTATTTTAATAAATAGTCATAAAACTCTCTTATTATCTATTTAATATCTATAATATATGTATTAATACTTCCTTTTCTATCTGTGATATTATATATTCCTTATTCTTTTCTTGTATCTCTCTTTTAGTTTTGATCAATCTTGAGAGGAATGTGTCAGGTTTAATAGTCTTTAAATAAATAAACTATTAATTTTATTTATTAGATTTTTCATATTTATTAATATATTGACTTCTGTTTACTACTTCCATCCATGTTTTTTATTTTTGCTTAGAATGCAATTCTATTTCTAACTCTTAAAAGATGCTTACAAATTTAATTTTAAAGTTATTAAAACATTTTCTAATATATTGAAGGCTATAGATTTCTTTATAAAGCACATCTTCAATTGTGTTTCACAAGCTCTTTTTATATACCACATTGTTATTAAATTTAGTTCAAAATATTTTCATTTCCATTTATTTTAGCCCATGAATTATTTAGCTTATATTCTTAATTTCCAAATATTTAAGATGTTTCCATTTGTCTTTTACTTACTAATCTGTAGGGTAAATTTAATGTGGCCAGTGAATATGATCTATGTAATTTCAGTCCTTTAAATTTTGTTCTATCTGATATAACCCAGAAAAAGCTCTATTTGGCAAATACTCTGTTTTTTCTTGAAAGGATGAACATTTCTCTTTTAATTTGGTTCACTTTTCCATACACACCAATTTTTTTTTGTTGCTAACATCTTTGATATTTTTGTTGCTAACGCATTTGATATTTTTGTCTATTCTTTTTTTAACCATTTATCATGAAAATCATTTTCTCAAGATTCCCATTTGGGAAGCTGACTCATAATACATTTTATCATTATACAATTGCTGGTCCCAGTATTAACTCTGACAAAGGAGGCCCTCATCTTTATTCAAGATCCCAATCATAATCCCCATCATTTCTTAATAAAAACATAAAAGTTTTAAACACATATACATAACATGAAATATATTTATGTATTATATGTTCTCTATATAATATGTTCAAATATATTTAAATATTTTATGTTATATATTATTTTATTGCCTTACTGACAGTAAATATAGTTATTTATGTGAAAAACACCCCCATTCCCTTTTATTTTTTAAGAATAAGTTTTGCTCAGTATAATATTCTAAATTGGCAGTTCATTTATTCAATATCTTAAACATATCTTTATAGGGTCTAATGAATCCATTGTAGTTGTTAAGAAATCAGGTATCAGTCCTTTACCATTTCAATGTTATCTTTTTTCTCTGGATGCATTTATATTTTTTCTGGTTTTTTTTTTTTTTTTTAAGTTTGCTATTCAAGTATAAATTTTTAAAAGTTAATACAATGCTCTCAAAACAGTGGATTGGTGTCTTTTATTAGTTTTGGATAATTATTTAAACATCCCTTTAGCTACTGTTTCTACACTTTTCTCTTTTTCCTATTCTTTTGAAACTTTTAAATATACTATACCTTCTATTATCTGTCACATATTCTTTCTCCTTGGAGTTTCCATTTTTTCTTTTCACTTTTTTGCAAACATTTTAATTCTCTCTTTACTTTTAATTTCTCTCTTTAGAGAAATTAAATTAAAACATTTAATTTCTCTCTTTATTTAATGCTACAATTAATTGTTAATTTTAGCTTTTATATTTTTTTCAGGTGTAGAATTTTTCCTTTTCTTAAATTAACTATCTCAATTTTATACATTCCTATTTTCTGCTAATATTATCAAGCTTGAATTTTGTTTTGTTGAACACAATAAACATAGTTGATTTATAGTCTGGGGTTCCTGTAAGGCTAATTCTATTTTTATGCTTTCTGGCATATTCACTCATGTTATCTTGTCTTCTTAAATGCCTAGTTGTTCAATCACTTATTTTACACCTTAGGTTGAATATCTTTAAAAAAAAAAAAATGAATGTTTAACCATTTTCTCCTCTACTTTTGTCAAGCCAATTTCCACAAGTCATCTTCACTTTGTTACATAAATAATTCATCTATTAGATTGCTAAAGCAAATATGTTAGCTGTCTTCCTTTTCTCTCTTTTTTCTCATACCATAAATCTATTAAAATTAAAAATTAACTGTTTATGTTTACATATAATAAAATATATAAAATATGTTCAAAACTTATCACCTGCTGTTATCTCTGATTTAGTCATAATTCAATCAGGAAAATAATTTAATATCAAAAATTAGGCATGCAAATAAACCTTTGAAATCAGAGAAGCAAAGGTAAAAATTAGATGTATATTAAGCTCGTGTGCTCAAATATGGTGCTAAAATAGATGCCAGAGCCCAGGCTGAAGAGAGATGACTGTGGACTCTGAGGAAGCAACATTAATCCTATGCTGCTTTTGATAAATCATGGTCTAGCTACCACTAATGTTATTATAAAAGGGATTAACTTACTTTTCCTATATATATACTTTTCCATGCATATATATATATGCATGCCTGAGTGCTAGCCTGCAGTGAATGACTCATCACTGTAATTCACACTCCCATAATATCTATAATCCACTACTCAGCTTTCAGTCTTACTCTTTCTCATCTCCAAATCCATCCTCCAAACAATAGAAATCATATCCTCCATACCTTTATTGAATTATTTCAAGACCTGTCTTTAAACCCTTTGGTGACTTCCCTTTATATTTAGCATACGTTCTTAATTTTGACCATATCCTAACAAAATGTCATTGACCACAAGCCCTGCTCAATTTAGCTCTATCTCTAGATCCAGTGTTATTTCTCTGACTATTTTTACTATGCTCCAGCCATATTAATCTTCCATTTCCTATGATATGGAATACTATCTTATATCAGGAAATGTGTACATGAGAGAGGTTGCATATACTCCCTTTGTACTGAATATTTTTTGTCTCTAAAGTTCACATGGCATGCTACTTTTCAGCATTTAGGCTCTATACTATATATTTCTTCTTTGGAGTAATTTCTTGTCCACCCTCAGGTATTTTCCATATCCCTACCAACATTATGCTTTTTCTCATAATTTTCTTTGCTTTCAGTCCTAGATCTTACACAAATATGGAATCATTTTATTTAATTTTAGTATACTAGGCTCAAATCTGTTTCCCCAAGTAAACGATAAACTCCATGAAAACAAGGAAAACATTTGTTTTTTTCATCACTGAAATTTCATTACTAATTCAGAAGTCCCAGCACCAAGGAAGTACTCATCAAACATTTTTGAATGCAGGAATAACTACAGAATTTTGGGGAAATTAATGATCTTCTCTAATCATCTTTAAAATGTAAACACACACTAATTCTACTCGTAGAATTACAGTGAAAATTAGATAAATACCAGGCAAATAATGTCCACATAATGTAGCTAATATCATTAATATAAAATATTAATATATCATAACTAATATATTACAATATATGTAACATAATAATATACTAATATTAATTAGAATAATCCCAGCTACTTGGGAGACTGAGGAAGGAGAATTGCTTGAACCCAGAAGGAGAGGAGAAGTTTGCAGTGAGCCGGGATTGCACCATTGCACTCCAGCCTGGGCGACAAGAGCGAAACTCCATTTAAAAACAAAAAAAAAGAGGAATCTAAATTCAGAAGTCGTTGGCTATTTTTTGAACAAAAATGATTTAATCTTGCTTTAGGAACTTGATTTTGAGCTTACTATAGGAATAATAGATAGAAAGTAAGCGGACTCGGTAAGAAGTTATTTTAGTAAAATATAAAAATAATAACGCTTTCAATTAAAATGGTGACATTGTGACTAGTACCAAGTGTATGAATATGAAATATATTATGATGATAGAATTTGCTTTACTTGATAACTAATTAGGTATAGAGAATAAGGAATAAAGATATTTTATATTTCAGATATGAAAGGCATAGAGAATGCCAGTGTCATTAAAACCAACAGAAAAAATTGTATGGTAGAGTAGATTTTTTTGGAGTTGGGAGTAGGAAGAGGGTATCAGGGGAGATAATTTTAAGTTCCTTTTTGACTCTGATTTTCGGTGTTAAGAAATCAGAAATGTTGGTTTGGAATGCAGAAATGAAGTTTGCCTAGTTATCAAAGTGTTGGAGTCAACAGAATTAAAGGAAATAATGATTGCATGTGTTTAAAAACATCTATTTGGACATGTTTCAGAGATGTAAAACAAAAAAATTTATACTTAGGACTAAGCAAAATAAGTGACAGAGCAATGAGAGAAAGGTTATTATTATCATAACCTTGAAGAAATAGTTTCAAAAAGTAGGATATCAGCTGTCACAGAGAAGCAAAGAAGTTGAGTGTCATGAGAATTGAAAACTGTCATTGTTTTTGGCAGTTGGCAATTCTTGGTGTGAGAGCACTTAAGTTGTGTTTTGATAACACAATTTTAAAATTTTAAGTGCATATAGTTAACCCAAAAACATCATTTGTGCTTTCTTAGGCCAAGAAAAATTATCTTCTCCATGGCTGCCATAACATAACAGCATACCACAGTGGGATTCTGTCCCCTGAAAAATTCCTATGTTGAAGCCTTTGCCCTCACTACCTCAGAATATAATCTTATTTGGAAATCAGGTCATTGCAGATGTAATTATTTAAGACCTTCATACTGGAGTTGAGTGGGCCCTTAACACTCTAATATCGATGTTGTCTTTACAAAAATGGGAAACTTGGACACAGACACACAGGGAGACTGCTGTGTGAACATCAAGGCAAATGTCAGGCAATGTCTCTACAAGCTGAAGAACACCAAAAATTGTCAGCAAACCACCAGAAGCTAGGGGAGAGAGCAGATTCTTTCTCACAGACTTCAGAAGGCATCAACCCAGTGAACACTTTAATTTTGGATTTCTGGCCCCTAGTACTGTGAAACAAATTTCTATTGTTTAAGCCACCCTCTTTGAGCTATTTCGTTATGACAGCCCTAGCAAACTGATATAGATTTCAATGCAGAAAGAACTATGCTGACAACTGATACCCAAAAATTGAGCAGGGACTATATTTCTTTCTTATTTTTCAAGTCTATTTCTGTCTCTTGAATCCTCTGTAATTATCCTTCAATATCTTCTGGTACATGACTTAGCAAATAGTGTATTTGTCACTGTAAAAAGAAAAAAGAAAGAAAACTAACTTCCACAATGGCACAATCTTTCTATTACCTATGCATATTGATTTATTTTGGATGTCCCTTCAAAATCTCATGTTGAGAGCTAATCTTCAGTGCTGGAGGAGGGGCCTCATGGGAGCTGTTTGGGTCATGGGATGGATCCCTCATGGTTTGTCTCTCCTCAAATAAGGAGCTCTCCCAAGATCTGGTTTTTTAAATGGTGTGGCACTTTTCTTGTTCTCTCTTGCTCCTGCTCTGGTCATGTGACCTGCTGCTCCCACTTACCCTTCTGCCATGAGTAAAAGCTCTCTGAGGCCTTCCAAGAAGCTGAGGAGATGCTAGCACTATGCTTCCTCTATAGTCTGCAGAACCACGAGCTAATTAAATCTCTTTTCTTTGTAAATTACCCAGCCTCAGGTATTTCCTTAGAGCAATGCAAGAATGGCCTAACACATAGATTCATGCTTACTGCTTTTCTCCCAGTACATAATTGGTTACTGAATAAAATAATAATTATGTGAATGAATACTAGATGTTTTGTTGCTGGATAGACTTAGTAAACCTCACTCGTAATATAGGTATTAGTGTGTACATCACCCTGGCCATTAGTGTGTACATAACCCAAACTGCAGCTTAAAATGATAATATTTTAGATTCATGATTGAAGATATTGTAGCAGTCAGCATTCCAAATCTCAGGCCTTTTTCTGTCCCGCCCCCCCTTTTTAACTGGGAAATCTGAGTTTAGCAAAAACATAAGCCATTCAAAAACCCCTTAGGGTCTTCTTCCTATGTGTTTAAAATTTTCCTGACATCAGAAAAACAACAGTTGAATGATGACCAGATGGCAGAAGAGCTGTGGTAATTTGGCTGGAAGTAAGATGAGCATTGAAGCATAATAAGCGAATTAGAGATTTAAATATTTTCTATGAACAGATCAACCTAATGGTGTGGACAAGATCACCTAATGGCTCTTTATTAAGTTTATTTATTTCTTTTAAAAGACAGTTCCTGATTTATCAGTATGATGATTTTGGAGAGAGATTACTGATGGATTACATGGAAATATTTTTCAGGTATTATCTTCTCAGAGCTACCCAAGGTGAATCCTTCCTAATCTTAGTATGTGAGGGCAGGAATGATATCATTGAGGCACATAGCTAAAACCTTAGAAACAATCTTGTACTCTCTATTCAGGAGAGTAAAAGAGGATGAAAATCCCCCAATTGTTCCTTACCTTGTCATCTTTTTAAGGATTAGGGGATCAAGGGAGTTTTCATGTCTTGAGACATAATTCTGGTCTTACAAAATTCTGAAAAGACTCTGATGTCAGAGATAATTGCCACAATCAGGTTTTATAAGACTAGATAGGAAATCTGTCAACACCTGAGACTTTTCTGGGTTTATGGATTGGATTTGGGGTTTCTCACTTTTAATGATATTATGTTGTCCAACTGATTGACTTAATGGAGGGAGTGAACTGAAAGCAAGGCCTATCAGTTTTCTTCATGGTGTAGCATAGAAAACATATGTTGACTAGATTCAAAAACATTTTGAAAATATTAAATGCCTTTAGCTTGCGTTTCTGAATGATTGGAATAGTTTAATTGGGCACGCAGTTTACTTGTATCTTTAGCAGTATGCTAGCCCATATGAAACTGCTGAGAAATGTATATTGAATAAATTAATATCTGAGGTATTAGAAATTGGAATTCTATGGAGGTTGTGCTATTAATATAAATAGATGGGAGGGTGTATATTTAGTGTACATTTCTTACTCGATGTAAAATGCTGGTGATTATAATTTTAAAAAATTAAGTGGACAGGAGAAGTTAGACTGATGGGTCTATTTATTTAAATTTTATTTCTAAAAATATGACAATTTAGCATCTTGAAAACTAGAATGTAATTCTGCTTTATCATGTCCTATCAATAGTTGTTACAACTAAATTGGCAATAAACTCATGATAATAACAATATAATATTTCAGCACAAGAAATTGCATATGGATATACATACAATTCTGAAAACTTTAATGTCAGTGCATACGGATATACACACATATTTGCATACATGCATATGGATATACATACAATTCTGAAAACTTTAATGCCAGTGCATATGGATATGCATACAATTCTGAAAACTTTAATGTCAGTCTTTATATGCAGCTACTCAAATGTTTTATAGCATTTTAAAAAAATAAGTTCTCAGACATGTATAGTGAATTAAGAGAAGTGGATACCTTATGTAAATATAAAATTATTAAGTTTTGTGAAATATGAATTTGGTGAGAAAAAAATGCCACAGTAGGTTCATTTCCTTCTTGTGTCCCAGCGCCTCTTTTCATGTTGGCAAATTTCCTGTCTTTTAATTAGGTGGGTCTGTTGAAACAATGATAATGTCTACCTGGTAGAACACCAACTCGGGCCACTGAGAAAAGCATGAGACTCCAGCCTGGCTGATCATCAGACATCTAACCATAGCAATAAGTCATTAGAAATTCTTTTTGCAATTTGCTATAGTATGGCTGAGAGAAAGGTCTCTTTCTCTGGTATATGAGAACCACACAGTCTGTCACTTCTGAGAGTCATCTTTTTTTTTTCTCATGGGCAGAATATGTCCATGAGACAAAAACATGTCTAAAAACAAAGTGAAACAGAGAATAGCAGTTTAAGAGATGAAAGTAAACATGTGTAAAGCAGTCAAGAAAGAGAAAGAACTAAAGAGATAGAAAGAGAATGGCCCATTGCTATAATTTTATCATTTGGATCTCTGGCTCAGTAATTTGTAAAGCCAGTGACATCCCTTTGACTTCCCAGTTATTTTAACCAATGCATTTAATCTTTGTGTAAGCTAGTTTTGTAAGATTTCTGCCACTTTCAACCAAAAGAGATCTAATAAATACACTGACTTAATAGTAAATTGTGAAAAATAAAATGTGATTAGTGAAAATTACATGAAAATTTACATGAAAATTACATGAAAAGTTACATGAAAATGTAATTAGTGAAAAGGTAATGAAAGCAGAAATATATACATTCTACTCTTTATCCTAGATCATCATGATATAGGAAAATCATGACTTTTAATGATATAAACCTTTTATTTAAGCTGGTCAACAGTGGGAATAAATTTGCCCAAAATCCCTTGAAAGAGATGGATTCAGGGGAGTTGCAGTCAGAATGTGAAAATCACTTTGACTTGTAATATTAAAGATCCTTTACTTCCAAAGATAAGACAAAAGACAAGAAACAGAATTAGTTATAATAGCTGTGTATTAGTCCATTTTCATACTGCTATGAGTAAATACCCCCAGACTGGGTCACTTGTAAAGAAAAAGAGGTTTAATGGACTCAGAGTTCCAAATGGCTGGAAAAGCCTCACAATCATGGTGGAAAGTGAAGGAAGAGTGAAGGTACATCTTACATGGCGGCAGGCAAGACAGCATGTGCAGGGGAAGAGCCCTTTATAAAACCATCAGATCTCCAGAGACTTATTAACTATCACAAGGACAGCACAAGAAAACCTGCCCTCATGATTCAGTTACCTCCCACTGGGTTCCTCCCATGACATATAGGGATTATGGAAGCTACAATTCAAGATGAGATTTGGGTGGGGACACAGCCAAACCATATCAAGCTGAAGAATTTATTTTCCACTTCTGCTGTTGTTTTAATAAAGGGATATGTTTTAATAAAGGGGCAACACAGTAACCTAGAAAAACTTAAGAGTTTAATTTTGTGGTGGATGTTGAAAATATATTGTACTATTGCGGATGGCTCTTGGTCATTTATGAACATCCTTTGAAACATGTTGAAATTATTGTAGTAGTGAAGATTGTGCAAGATCTTGGGTTTATCTGATGAAAGTTGGTACTAGCAGCCAGCCATCAGTATATATTTTTACTCTTTGATTTATGAGAGGGGCAGGGATCTTTAGTTACCTATTCATTTGACAAATATTTACTGAATGCCTACTCTTTGTCAAGTACTGGGAAAAAGTGAACAAGACAGAACTGTTTCCTTCTTTCAAACAGCTTACAATGCAATAAAGAAGACATGTAAACTGGATAATTTAACATTGCATACTATAAACTATGATGGGGCAGGGAAGAGTGAAAGCTATAAAACACATTTAAGTAGCATCTAATTCTGTCTTAAAGATTCATGGAAGTCTTCCCGGATAAATGGCTGCCAAAACTGATTCCTGAATGACTAGCAGAAATTAGGCAGTAATAAAGTCGAGAGGATGATACAGACAAATAACATATCCTGTACAAAGTAGAAGAGGGGTTTCCAACCCATGTGTCATGGACTGGATACCAGTACGTTGCCTTTTAGAAACTGGGCCACACGGCAGGATGTGAGCAACAAGCCAGCAAAGCTTCATCTGTATTCACAGCCATTCCCCATCACTTACATTACCACTTGAGTTCCTCCTCCTGTCAGATCAGCAGTGGCATTAGATTCTCATTGGATCACAAACCCTATTGTGAACTCCGCATGTGAGGGATCTAGGTTGCATGCTCCTTATGAGAATCTCATGACTAATAATCTATAACTGTCTCCCATAATCCCCAGAAGAAACTGTCTAGTTGCAGGAAAACAAGCTGAGAGGTCCCGCTGACTCTACATTATGCTAAGTTTATAATTATTTCATTATATATTACAACGTAATAATAATAGAAATAAGGTACACAATAAATGTAATGTGCTTGAATCATCCCAAAACCACTTGCCTCCCTTGGTCCATGGAAAAACTGTCTTCCAAGAAACTGGTCCCTGGTGCCAAAGGTTGGAGACCTCTGGTCTAGAAGACAGTAAGGCATGACACAGTGGAAGTAGTTCAGAATGGCTCAAATATACATACTAAAATTGGTTAGAAGATAAGAATGGTGAGATATTCAGTAACCAGATCCAGAAGATTAGAGGAATGATGTGGAGAGATTTGGTCCCTATGCTGAAGAAAAGATCATCATTGAAACAGCAGTTATATGATCAGATTTCATATTTGAGGTCTATAACTGGCTGAAGGCTTGTGTGAGTGAATACAAGGGAGCCATCATATAAATATTTAAGAGGATAATGCAATAATCTGGTGAAAACATTATGGAGCTGAAAAATTTTACTCACACAAAACCCTGCACATTGATGTTTATAGCATCTTTATTTTTAATTGCCCAAATTTGAAGCAACCAAGGTGTCCTTTAGTACGTGAATGGATAAATAAATGGTGGTACATGCAGACAATGGAATATTATTCGGTGCTAAAAATAAATGAAGTATCAATTAATGAAAAGATATAGAGGAGGCTTAAATGTACATTATTGAGTGAAAGAAGCCAATTTGAAAATAATAATTACTGTATGATTATGATTCCAATTATACGACATGTTAGAAAAGACAAAATTATGAATACAGTAAAAGAACAGTAGTTTCCAGCAGTGAGGAGGGAGAAATGAATGAATAGGTAGAGCACAGATTATTTTAGGGAATTAAACTCTTCTGTGTGATACTATAAAGGCAGATACATGTCATTATACATTTCAAAAGACTTGTAGAATGTACATCAAGAATAGACATTAGGCCAGGTGTGTTGGCTCATTCCTGTAATCCCAGCACTTTGGGACGGCGAGATGGATGGATCATTTGAGGTCAGGAGTTCAAGACCAGCCTGGCCAACGTAGTGAAACCACGTCTCTACTAAAAAATACAAAAATTAGCCAAGTGTGGTTGCATGTGCCCATAGTCCCATCTGCTCAGGAGGCTGAGGCAGGAGAATCACTTGAACCTGGAAGGCAGAGGTTGCAGTGAGCCCAGATCATGCCACTGCACTCTAGCCTGAGCAACAAAGTGAGACTGTCTCAAAAAACAAAAAAGAATAGACACTAGTGTAAACTATGGACTTTGAGGGATGATGATGCGTCAATATAGGTTCATTCATTGTAACAAAAATGTACATGCTGGGATGTGGGATGTCAATAGTGGGGGAGGCTGTGCATATGTGGGGATATATGGAACTCTCTGTACCATCTACTTAATTTTGTTGTAATTGTAAAAAACTCTAAAATAGTCTATTTAAAAATTACTGTAGTGTGTACTAGGCAACTAATAGTTTCTATAAAGAAAATAAATACTTTCAAATACATTTAAGAGAAAGTATTTGGCAATTTGTTAATTGAGCTGAATAAAGAGAGAAAAGATTGTGGAAAAACACTCCACCTCTGACTTGAACTAGGGACTGGGGGAAATGCTATTCACTGACAATAGGAACATAGAAGTAAAAACACACTTCAAGTAGAGATGATGTGTTAAGTTTTGATATATGATTTCATGGTTCATGAGACATTCGATTGAAGTAGGATTTTTAGCTAGAGCTCAGACACAACTGAGCTGGAGTTATATAGAGATTGTATAATCTGTAGACAGACACACGTGAAAATTGGGTGGAGTCAAAATAAACTAAAACAGGGTCCTTAAAATATCAAAATTAAAGAAAATTTTACAAAAATATACAAAGTAGCCAGAAAGGTCAGAGAAAATCCATTTGTCATATACCAGGATTCAGGATAAATTCATAATATTGCATAGTATGGATCAGGGATGAAGGAAAGTAACTTAGGTTGATAGAGAGAAAAGACAAGTTTTCTCTGATCCTCCTGTTGTCTTAAAATATGAGTTTGGCTCCACTGGAAAACAAAACACATACTTTGCTATTTTTTTTAAGCAAAATAATAAAGCAGAAATGGGTAAGTGGGTTATGCCAGGCTTTTTGACTTGGGATGCTAGCTTTTTACAGAATTTGTCTAGGAATACCAGCTCTCTCTCATCTAGAGACTTTGGGACCAATGGGAAGCTGAAGTCTCCTTCTCTTAAGAAAGAAACTGACTGCTCCAATGCAAAGCTGAATGTGAAGACGTTCCCTCCCATTGCCAAAAAGAAAGCAGCCAGTTCTCTATCCTCTGCCCAATTCTGCTGGCCCATTTTCTAGGAAACTCACAGTAACCACCTGAAGACATTTGCAGACAATTCTACTCTTGCACCATGAGATAGGTTCTCAAAAATAAAGGGAAGGGCATGTTAAAAAGGGGGAAGTGGTTAACATTGTTATATGCTGCTAAAAATTGAATTAAGAAAGTACTGAAATGTGTATATTGCATGTAGCGACAGGAGCTCTTTAGGGATTTTGGTGAGAATATTTTCAAGTGAATGACAGAGAAAGAAGCTAGACTGCAGTTGTTGGTGAGTATACCATTTCTTTCTTTTTGAAATAATTTCTTCACTTGTCTTCAGATATCACCTTTTATGATTTTACTCCTTCACAACCTCCTTTTCTGGATACTCACCTTTGCAATCCATGTATTTGGAGTTTCTCTGGTGCAATTATTGAAACTTCTGTCTATACTCACTTATTTAACTATCCAGTATTAAGAGGCAAAATACCATATATAGATGGCTCCAGTGACGACCCAACAACTCTCCTTTTTACATAAATAATAATGATATTTTAATGTAAATAACGGACAATTCAAATTTAATATGTCCAAAAGCGAATTCCTACCTTTTCCACCCAAATCTGTTCCTCCAGCAAACTCTTCTCAACCTCAATTGATGTCAACTTAATCTTCCTAGGCGTTAATACCAAAAATGTTGAAACCGTCCCTGACTACTTTATTTGTTTTATACTCACATCTAATTTAGCAAGGAATCCTGCTGGAATACTTCAAAGTATTTTTACCACTAATGTCATCCCTAACCAGCTTGTTAAGTTTCTTACTTTATTTCTTACTCATTTTCAACTTTTGCTTTCTTTACTCTAGTCACACTGATGGCTTCAATGTTTCTTGAACAAATAAGTGATATTCCCAGTTTAGGACTGTCGAAATAACATTTTCTTTTGCCTGGTATCATTCTAGGCAAAGTCACATAACTTGCTTCTTCATCTTATTCACCTGTTTGTTTAGATGTATATTCTTTGTAAGGGCTATCATAACCACCCTATTTTAAATTACATCCTCCTGCATGGACGTTTTTTATTTTATGTACTCAGATTTAATTTTTCTTTTCTTTTTTTTTTAATTTTTTTTTTTGTGTGAGATGGAGTTTTGCTCTTGTTGCCCAGGCTGGAGGTCAATGGTGCCATCTTGGCTCACCTCAACCTCCACCTCTCAGGTTAAAGCAATTCTCCTGCCTCAGCCTCCCGAGTAGCTGGGATTACAGGCATGCACCACCATGCCTGGCTAATTTTTGTACTTTTAGTAGAGATGGTGTTTCTCCATGTTGGTCAGGCTGGTCTCAAACTCCCAACCTCAGGTGATCCACTCGCCTCGGCCCCCAAAGTGCTGGGATTACAGGCATGAGCCACTGCACCCGGCCTAATTTTTCTCTTCTGTATTCATCAACCTCCCACATGCTATACTATTTATTTATATTATGATCTGGTTGTCCTCATTAAAATGTAAGCTCCATGAGGAAAGGGCTTTTATGTCAGTTTTGCTCACTGCTATATCAACAATAGCTAGAAGAATGCCTAGCACATGCTTGTCTTTAAATATATAATTTCTCCATAAATGAATAAAGTCATTACTGTCATGCATGATCTCATTAATACTCATTTAATACTCACAGAAAACTTAGAAAATTTTACGTTACATATTATGTAACCACAGAATTAGTGGTATCTTTTTCTAGACTGGATAAAAGTTTGGATTCATGTAGCAAGTACAGCAGGCAAAAAGTATACATACAGATATCTGTATATTTATCTATGCTATTTGTAATAATAAAATGTTAAACAGGAGAAGTATCTAAAAATTTCATCAGTAGATGATCTGCTAAATAAGTTTAGTAGCCCAAATACTTTATATAGACAGTAAATTTTTTTTTTTGCTTAAATGAACTAAGCGTATTTTATCGCTGTGTAAAAAAAAAAGTTGTAACATAAAAAATACAATTGTGGGCATCCAGTGCCATGGAGGAGTACGCTTGGGAGCCTTGCCCATGGCGAATTGTGGATGATTGTGGTGGAGTCTTCACTGTGGGTGTCATCGGTGGTAGAGTCTTCCAGGCCATCACGGGTTTCCGCAATGCCCCTGTTGGAATTCGGCACCAGTTGAGAGGTAGTGCCAACACTGTGAGGATCCAAGTCTCCCAGATTGGAGGTAGCTTCGCAGTGTTGGGGGGCCTGTTCTCCACCATGGACTGTGGCCTGGTACAGCTTCAGGGCAAGGAGGATCCCTGGAAAATATCACCAGTGGAGTATTGATGGGGCTGTGCTGGCTGCCTGCAGTGGCCCACTGGCCATGGTGGCCTCAGCGATGATGGGGGACATCCTGTTGGCCCTCATTGAGGGCGTTGGCATCCTCCTCACTCGCTACACAGCCCAGCAGTTCCAAAATGCTCCCTCATTCCTGGAGGACCCAAGCCAACTGCCCCCTAAGGACGTTACCCAGGCCCCAGGCTATCCCATATATTAGTACCACCGAGGAAGCCATTGCCACCATGGGAGCTGCTTCTCGGTTTTCTCCCCAAGAATGTACCTCAAAGGGAGGGTTGGCTCCCATTTAGCCCTGGGACCCTCCAGAGAGGGCTTCTACTCTACTCCCTAGTCCCAGGCTGGGGGTGGGGCTCCCCAGCTGCCCTGACAGATGGGTCCCCGTTTTCTCTCTCAGGGCACCCCAGCCCCACACTCCTATGTATCAAGTTCTCACCCCAGCTCCTTTGTGTGGCACTCTGATGTGTATTTAAAGCCCATTTTAAATGCCAAAAAAGTATGATTGCATTTGGAAAATACATACAACTCTTTGCACACAATATGTCTATATGTGTATGGATTCATGTTTACATGGAAAGGTGACTAAAAATTAGATAAAATTAACAATATTAAATATTTACCTCTAGAGTTTGAAGTCACTGTATTGAAAGGGAACTCTACTGGCATGTTTGATTATTTATATTTTACATTAAAACTCTTTCCTGTTTTGTAATAAAAAGATAATAAAGAATATTTGGAATGACATAAAATAAAAGTTAAAATAAGAAAAGAGATGAGCAATATTCAAACAGGAAACAAGGAACAATGAGAAAAATAAATAAAGTGAAACAAGGTAAATAAACCAAAACTATTTGCCAAGATGCAGGTTAAGTAGTTTCTTTTTGCAAATTCAAATCAATTATTTTGAGAGTGATTTGTCTACATATAGTTAATGAAATCTTTATATTACTTGATCTCAAATTTGTGTGTTCAACTCTTAAGTAAAATTTTATAAATTCTAAATGGAGCTATTTAAGAAATCTTTATATAGAGATCCCTAGTAACTGAAATTTTAAATGTTTGCTTTCAGAAAACAGCAAACCTTTGCCAGAATATCAAAGTAAAATGGGCAAAAAAATTAAATTTAGTAGAGTCATAAATCCAAGTGAGCCAGGACAAGAGATTTTTTTTTTCTGTAGCTGCTTGATGCAGACATGTGTTACCATTATCACCATGTATAACTTTTCCCGTTTAACACACTTTTATGAGAGATAGTTTGGCAAGAAAGTATGGTTCTAACTGGAGAATTAGTAAGTTTATCTCTCCACCTTAGTCTTTCAATATTCACGGTGGTCATGCTACCCAGTAACTGAAGAGTTTCTGATAGAAGTCATAAAACTTTATGGTGGTTAGATAATGTGATAAATTTGCCCCAGGATGAAAATTTCTACCTTATGATCCCATTAGGTAGAAGAAAGAAAGCCTTTGGGAGGTGTGAAAGGAAAATATCTTGGGTCCCTAAAATCACTAAGCTAAAGGGAAAATTCAAGCTGGAAACTGCTTAGAGAAAACCTGCCTCCCGTTCTGTTCAAAGTCATCCCTCTCCTCACTGAGATAAATGCATATGTGATTGCTTCCTTTGGTAACGCTAATCAGAAACTCAAAAGAATGCAACAATTTGTCTCACATTTACCTGTGAGCTCCAAGCCCCCTCTCCACTTTTAATTGTCCCACTTTTGCGTGGAATTGTCCCACCTTTTTAGACTGAACCAGTGTTCATTTTACATATGTTGATTGGTGTCTCATGTCTCCCTAAAATATGTAAAATGAAGCTGTGCTCTGACCACCTTGGGTACATGTCATCAGACCTCCTGAACTGTGTCACTGGTGTACATCCTCAACCTTGGCAGAATAAACTTTCTAAATTAACTGAGAACTGTCTCAAATTTTCAGGGTTCACAGATGACAGATGAAAGCAAAGATCAAAATTGTGAGAATCAGAAAAAAGTGAATTATGAAATTTATTAAATTTTTAAGTTAGGGTTTTTTTAATGTAATATATCTCTCTTCCCATGGTCCTCCTATTAAGAATAATTTTAAACACTAGACATTATGTATAAAACAAGTATGAAAAGACTCTGAAGATGAAGAAAAAAATTAGTAAAGTTAGAGACCTCTGGACAAGAGAAACAAGGTGATATTGAGTTGTCTGAGTATTTTTGTTTCTGTTTCATGTATCCCAGCCTGAGAGCTGAAGATGGAAACCCAAAATGACCACCGACTGAAAAAGAAATTAGAAAAGAAAGCTTGTTCTCTAGCCAAAGTATAAGGAAAGGAGAAGCATGACAAGAAAAAAAACTTCTTGACAATAACCTCTCTATTCCAGCCAAACAAAACAGAAAGTAAGGTGTTGCCCCATTCTCACCCATCCTATTTAAGGACTACTAGACCTAGATATCCCCCCACAAAAGGATCTAACAAGTTGCCTTCAAAACCTCACTGTGGTGTTATCAGAGAAGACCAAATGGGGAGAATGTGGTCTTCTACCCCACCAGGCTATAAGGAGGTTCACTTTTTCCTCTCAGCTTAAATGGTGTCTTAGGAGGTCTAATGCAAAGTCAGGACTTTCACCATCACTCAGCTATAGAGAACCTGCACCCACTACATTGTCAGTAGGGATCACCTGAGAAACAAATTGCCAACAGTAGCCCTGCAGTAAAAAGGAAGGAGTCCCCCTATTTCCATCACTCAAATATCAATAGAAGTCAAGTGAGGAATCCTCAACTTCTACCTCCACATAGCAGTAATAAGGTGGTGCCCTCTATCCCCTACCAGAGAAGAGAAATACTGTTAAAACAGAAGTTTTAAGTAAAATCCAGAGTTTCATAGCACAATACAAAAATGTCTGAGTTTTAGTAAAAAAAATCACTTATCATGCCAAGAATCAGGAAGATGTCAAACTGAATTTAAAAAAAACACTCAGTTGTTGCAGTGAGCTGAGATCAAGCTACTGCACTCCAGCCTGGACAACAGAGTGAGACTCCATCTCAAAAAACAAACAAAAAAAAACCCACCAATTGATGTCAAGTTGACAACAATATATGAAAATAATTATGTAACATGACCGATATTTTTTGGCTGTGTCCCCACCCAAATCTCATCTTGAATTGTAACTCCCTCAATTTCCATGTGTTGTGGGAGGAACCCAGTAGGAGGTAATTGAATCGTGGGGACAGGTCTTTCCTGTGCTGTTCTCATGACAGTGAATAAGTCTCATAAGATGTGACAGTTTTAAAAATGGGAGTTTCTGCCAGGCGTGGTGGCTCACGCCTGTAATCCCAGCACTTTGGGAGGCCGAGGTGGGTGGATCACGAGGTCAGAAGATCGAGACCATCCTGACTAACACGGTGAAACCCCGTCTCTACTAAAAATACAAAAAATTAGCTGGGCATGGTGGCGGATGCCTGTAGTCCCAGCTACTGGGGAGGCTGAGGCAGGAGAATGGTGTGAACCCAGGAGGCAGAGCTTGCAGTGAGCCAAGATGGTGCCACTGCACTTCAGCCTGGGTGACAGAGTGAGACTCTGCCCCCCTCAAAAAAAAGAAAAAGGGAGTTTCCCTACACAAGTTCTCCCTCTTGCCACTGCCATGTAAGAAGTGGCTTTTGCCTTCCTCCATGATGGTGAGACCTCCCCAGCCACATGGAGCTGTAAGTCCATTAAACCTCTTTCATTTTTAAACTGCCTAGTCTCAGGTATGTCTTTATCAGTAGTGTGAAAACAGGCTAATATAGTAAATTGATATGAGTAGTGCTGAAAAGATACCCAAAAATGTGGAAGCAACTATGGAACTGGGTAACAGTCAGAGGTTGGAACAGTTTGGAGGGCTTAGAAGAAGACAGAAAAGCGTGGGAAAGTTTGGAACTCCTAGAGATTTGTTGAATGGCTTTGACCAAAATGCTGATAATAATATGGACAATGAAATCCAGGCTGAAATGGTCTCAAATAGAGATGAGAAACTTGTTGGGAACTGGAGCAAAGGTAACTCTTGTTATGTTTTAGCAAAGAGATTGGCAGCAATTTGCCCCTGTACTAGAGATCTGTGGAACTTTGAACTTGAGAGAGACGATTTTCAGTATTAGGCGGAAAAATTTCTAAGCAGCAAAGCATTGGGAACTGGAGTAAAGGTGACTCTTGTTATGTTTTAGCAAACGGATTGGTGGCAATTTTGCACTGCCCTAAAAATTTGTGAAACTTTGAACTTGAGAGAGATGATTTAGGGTATCTAGCAGAAGAATTTTCTAAGCAGCAAAGCGTTCAAGAGGTGACTTTGGTGCTGTTAAAGGCATTCAGTTTTATAAGGGAAGCAGGGCATAAAAGTTCAGAAAATTTGCAGCCTGAAAACATGAAATAAAAGAAAATTCTATTTACTGAGGAGAAATTCAAGCAGACCGCATAAATTTGCATAAGTAACAAGGAGCCAAATGTGAATCCCCAAAACAATGGGGAACTTATCTCCAGGCATGTCAGAGGTCTTCACGGCAGCCTCCCATCACAGCCCTGAAGGCCTAGGAGGAAAATATGGTTTGGTGGGCAGGGCCCAGGGTGCTCATCCTGTGTACAGTCTAGGGACTTGGTGCCCTGCATCCCAGCCACTCCAGCTATGATTAAAAGGGGCCAAAGTACAGCTCAGACCTTGGCTTCAGAGGGTGCAAGCCCCAAGTCTTGGCAGCTCCACTTGGTATTGAGCCTGTGGGTGCACAGAAGTTAAGAACTGAGGTTGGGAACCTCTGCTTAGATTTCAGAGGATGTATAAATATGCCTGGATATCTAGGCAGAAGTTTGCTTCAGTGTGGAGCCCTGTTAAAGAACCTCTGCTAGGGCAGTGAGGAAGGGAAGTGTGGGGTTGGAGGCCCCACACAGAGTCCCTACTGGGATACCACCTGCGAGCTGTGAAAAGAGGGTCACCATCCTCCAGACCCCAGAATGGCAGATCTACCAACAGACAGCTTACACTGTGCATCTGGAAAAGCTGTAGACACTCAACATTAGTCTGGAAAACTGCTAGGAGCGGGGCTATTCCCTGCAAAGCCACAGGGGAGGAACTTCCCAAGAATGTGGGGACCCACCTCTTGCATCAGCATGACCTGGATGTGATACATGGAGTCAAAGGAGATTATTTAGGATCTTTAAGATTTGACTGCCCCACTGGATTTAGGACTTGCATGGCACCTGTAGTCCCTTTGTTTTGGCCAATTCCTCCCATTTGGAATTGTTGTATTTACCCAATGCCTGTACCTCCACTGTATCTAGGAAGTAACTAACTTGCTTGTGATTTTACAGGCTCTTAGGTAGAAGGGACTTGCCTTGTCTCAGATGAGGCTTTGGGCTGTGGACTTTTGAATTAATGCTAAAATGAGTTAAGACTTTGTGGGACTGTTGGGAAGGCATGATTGGTTCTGAAATGTGAGGACATGAGATTTGAAAGGGTCCAGGGTGGAATGATATGTTCTGGCTGTGTCCCCACTCAAATCTTACCTTGAATTGTGACTCCCACAATTCTCATACGTCAGGAGAAGATCCCAGTGGGAGGTAATTGAATCATGGGGTGGATCTTTCCCATGCCATTCTCTTGGCAGTGAATAAATCTCATGAGATCTGATGGTTTTAAAATGGGAGTTTCCCTGCACAAGTTCTCTTTCTTGCTGCCACCATGTAAGAAGTGCCTTTTGCCTTCCTCCATGATGGTGAGGCCTCCCCAGCCAGGTTGAATGGTAAGTTCGTTAAAACTCTTTCTTTTGTAAATTGCTCAGCAATGTGAAAATGAACTAATACAATGACCAGCTTGACTTTGTTCCAGGATGCAAGACTAGTTCAATATTCAAACATCAATTGATGAAATTCACCATATCATCAGTCTGAAAAAGAAAGATCACAGGATCATACAAAAGAAAGCCAAAAAAAATTTTTTTTAAATATATCAATTAAGAAGAAAATAAATTACAGAAAACCAGGAATAGAGGAGAACTTCCTCTACTTTATAAAAAGTATCTACAAAAATACTTCAGGTAACATTATGCTTAATGGTAAAAGCCTGAATGCTCTTCCTCTAAGATTGGAAACAAAGAAAGGATTTCTGCTTTCACCATTGTTATTTTAACATAATGTTGAAAGTTTTAGCCTGTGTTGCAAGACAAGAAAACAAATTAAAGGGTTTACAGATTAGAAAGATATAAATAAAACTGTTCCTTTTTTCATGTGACATAATTGTATGTAGAAAATTTAAAACAATCTACCAGTAAAACTTCTAGAACTAATAAGTAAGTTCAGCCAAGGTCAGAGGAGATAAGAAAGATAAATTTAATAATATTGTTATACACTACCAATAAACACAGAAACATTAAAAATGCAGTGCCATTAAAATCACTCAAAAAAGGAAACAGATGTAAAGATAATAAAATGTATAGGACACATATTGTTAAAACTACATAATTATAATGAAGAAATCAAAGATCTAAATACTTTGACATATCATTTACATGAATAAGATATTCAATAATATTAAATATGTCAGTTCTCCTCAAATTGATATAAAAGTTTAATTCAAATTTTGCCAAAATTGCAACAAGAATTTTTTTAGTCAGGATAGATAAGATTATTCTAAAATTTATATGGAAAGTCAAAAGGACTAGAACAGCTAAAACAATTTTGAAAAGGAAGAATATATTGGGATAAATTAGTCTACACTATTTTTAAACATACATCTATAGTACTCAAGACTGTGTGGTATTGGCAGAAGTATATGCACATAACTATTAGGACAGAATAATGAAACCAGAAATAGACTCACACAGATATGTCCAACTGACTTTTGACAAAAGTTCAAAACAATTCAATTAAGAAACATAGTTTTTCAATGAATGATGCTGGAGTTAGTGGACAGTCTTTGGGAAAAGTAGAAATGTTCCTTGACCTAAACTTTATATTTTATGCAAAATTTAACTTAAAATAGATCAGAGGCTAAACCATAAATTACAAAATGGTAACGCTTTTAGAAATAAACATAGGAAATATATTTCAGGATTTAGTGCTAGACAAATAATTTTCAGACTTGACAACAAAATCATGACTTATAAAAAGGAAAATAATTAAATAATTAAGTTAGACTTTATCAAAATTAAAACTTCTGTGGTTCCATACAAATTTTAGGATTGCTTTTTCTCTTTCTGTAAAAACGTCAGTGGAATTTTGATAGGAATTTCATTGAATCTATAGATTTTTGGGGTTGTATTGACATTTTCATAATATTAATTCTTCCAATCCATGGACATGATATCTTTCAATTTACTTGTGTGTAATATTTTTATCAATGTTTTATAGTTTTCAGCATACATATATTTTACTTAAATTTATTATTGAGCATTTTATTTTTTCTTATTTTACATATTGTTAATGAAATTATTTTCTTAATTTTTTTTTGAATAGCTAATTGTTATTGTATAGAACACTGCTCATTAATGCATGTTGATTTTGTATTCTGCAACTTTACTAGATTAATTTATTCGTTCTAAACAATTTTTTGGTAAAGTCTTTAACATTTTCTACATATAAAATCATGCCATCCGCAAACAGAGACAAGTTAACTTCTTCTTTTCCAATCTGGATGCCTTTTATACATTTCTCCTGCCTAAGAACCCCAATAGCCAAAGCAAACTTGAGCAAAATGAACAAAGTTGGAGGCATTTACACTACCTGATTTAAAAATACACTACAAAACTGTAGTTTACACAGAATAATGCTGTCATGAAATAGTCATCAGAAAATGGAACAGAATAAAGATCACAGAAATGAATCTATGCATTTATGGTCAATTGATTGTCAACAAAGGTGCCAAGAACACATACAGGGGAATGGAAAATATCTTTAATAAATGGTATTGGAAAAACCAAAGTAAAATAATTAAAGTGGATCCTTATCTCACACCATAGACAAAAATCAATTCAAAATAGATAAAAGGCTTAAATATAAGACCCAAATCTATAAAACTACTAAAAGAAAACAGAGAAAAGCCAATTCAAATCAAAATGAGGTATCACCTCACCCCTGTTAGAATGGTTATGATCAAAAGGATGAAAGACAACAAGTGTTGGGCAGAATTGAAAGAAAGGGAACCCTTGAACACTGTTGGTGAGAATCTTAGTACAGTAATTATTAAAATCAGTATGAAGTTTCCTCAAAAAATTAAAAACAGAACTACGATATGATTCAAGATTCAATAATACTACTACTGAGGAAATATCCAAAGCAAATGAAATAAATATTTTGAAGTGATAGCCATACTCCCATGTTTATTGCATCATCATTACCAATGGCCAAGATGTAAAATCATTTTAAGTATTCATCAAGGATGAGTGGATAAATAAAATGTGGTATATATACACAATGTAATACTATTCATCCTTTAAAAGAAGGAAATCCTGTCATTTGAAACAATATGGAAGAACCTAGAGGACATTAATTAAGTGAAAAAAGCCAGGCACAGAAAAACACATACTGCATGGACTCTATTATGTGTTGAAACTAATAAAGTTGAACTCATAGAAGCAAAGAATGTAAAGGTGATTATCAGAGGCTGGGGGTTGGAGAGATTGGGCATATGTCTGTGAAAAGATATAAAATTGTAGGTAAATAGGAAGAATAAATTAAATTGATCGATTGTACATCATGGTGACTATAGTTAACAGTATATTGTATATTTGAAAATCACTGAGAGTTGATTTTAAGTTTTCTAACCCCACGCAACAAAAAGGATAAATTTGCAAGGTAATCCTATGTTAATTAGCTTGATTTAACTATTCCACAAAGTATACATACATCAGAACATCTGTAGTGCACCGTAAATATATAAAGTTTTTGTCAATTAAAAATAAGTAAATTCATAAATAAATAAAACACGCTACAGAGAGGATACAATTACAAGCTACAGACTGGGAGAAAATAGTTGCAAAGCATATATTTGACAAAAGGCTAATATTTTTATGTAAGGAGCTCTCAAAATTAAATGATAACCAAAAAGTCTAAGTAGAAAATGGGCAAAAACATGAAGAAGCATTTCATTGTAAAGAATGTAAGAATGAAAAATGAGCACATGAAACTATATGCATTATAGCTATGAGGTAATTGCAGATTTAAACCCCAGTGAAATATCACTACACATCTATTAGAATGACAAAGATAAAAAACAGTGACACTACCGGTTCCAGGGAAGGACCATACATACAAAGCAAACCACAGAGCAGAAGGCGCTGAGAAGCCAAAGTGTGAAGCAGACAAATCTAGTTTGTTAGTAAAGGATGTTTAATTGGGGTTTACAGAGAGAAGTGTGGTCTCGGTTTAATTGGGGGAATTTACAGAGAGAAGTGTGGCCACCTAGGACTGATATACCATAGGGAAAAGTTGTACCTGCTCTATAGACACAATTAAAAGCAGCCCTCCAAAAAAAATGCTAGATGTGTTATAGCTTTTATGTGTGATAAAATCAAGATTGAACATGTTCTTACACTAAGAACAGTAAATAAAGTAGGAATCAGGAGGCATTCAAGGAACTGGGGCTAACAAGTAAACATGATGGATTAGCACCCAAGATGGAGTCACTTTTGTCTTCACACTCCACCTCTCTAATCCTGGCCTTACAGTCTCATGTACTCACCTCTTCTGAGATAGTCCCTGAGTCTCCGTGGGGTGGGGGTGGAGGATGCTGCAGTTATTCTGATGGTGTGGGTGACACGTTGCATCAATTCATTTCCTACTTGTGATGTATGTTAACATCATGTCCTCAGGATCCAAACCTACAGACATAAACAGAGAAGCAAGAGGAACAGAAGGCAATAGGCAGAAATAGAAGTGTTTAGGCAAGGCAGTTCTTCCCCATCAGGCAGCATGACAGTGGTATCTTCATCTCTGTTGGTGAGGACATAGGATTATGGGCTGCGGTTACATATCAAACATGTTACTCAAGGGGCTAGGGTGCTGGTATTATTTGTAAGATTACAGGGGCAGCAAAGGACCATGTCAAGTAGCCAAAAAGAGTGCCCTTAAAAAGGGGCTGTATTCCAGTGTATTGGTATGTGGAACATTTTGGCTCAGACTCAAACAGGACCAATGGATGCCACTTTAGTTGGCCATGGAATTCCTTGATCTCTAACAAGAAATACTCTGTCCAACTTGGGTGAAGTAGGCAGTTCCACACCCATGCAAGTATCCCCTCCCCTGGTTCAAGGACCTGGGGAGTCCCAAATAACATTTACCATTGTTCTTTTATCAGCTCCAGTAGGAATATATCTGGTAAGACCTTCTTTACAACTATGGATAATAGTCCTTCCTCTGTGGTGGTCCTGAGTCCTTAATATGGTGCCAACCCCATATTAGTCTCAACTGAATTAGAGTTCTTAATGGCTTGAGGCATAAACGTCACCAACTTATGAAAGATATAGGATTGTGAAAGTGCTAGCAGTTTTGCCTTCAAAATGCCATTTTTCCTTTCAATCAACCCTCCTGATTGGGGATTATATGGCAAATGAAATCTCCAGTCTGTAACATTTTCATCTGTCTAATCTTGGACATCCTGTCCAGTGAAAATGTGTGCCTGGGTTGCTATCAGTGCATCAAGAACATTCATACATGACATTTAATTCCTTCAAGCTTTAACGGTGGCTGTTTTGTTTGTTGTTTTGCAAAGAAAAGCCTGCAACAATCCTGTGGCAGTATCTACACACATTAATGCACACTTCTCTCCCAAGCTTACTAGGAGAGGTTGAAGAGAGTCCATCTGCCAGTCTCTTATAGGGACAGCTATCTTATGTATGTGTCTTGTATAGGTAGGATATAGCAGGGGCACAAATGAGAACAAACTAAGAACTTTGCTACAGCTGCCACAATATCTGCATAGCAGAGGTACAATCCTGCTGGCCTTGTTATTTGCTAGTCCACTTCTACACTGCAATGCCTACTATGTTTATGTTCCCAATAAGCTACCTGCAAGGATTAAGAGAGATCCAGTGTTCTCCCTTTTGCTGGAGTTACCATGTTACTAGAAGGTGAACCTGACTAGTGTGCTGAAGTATGATGCACAATTAGGCTTGGGTTCTTGTAGCCTTTCTCTAATGTCTTTTCACATAGCAGCCCTTTGTAAGGGTTTTTAAAGCACATACAAATCATCTCGGGCTCATTGAGCAAGACAGGTTGTAAGATGCTTAAATACTGCTCAACTATTTGTACAGAGAACTGTAGGCCATAGCTCATGGGTACAAAGGAACCGTGCAGCTCAGAATTCTACACATTAACTGCTTTGTTGCATTCCCGTCTCAAACCAGATGGTTATCTGTCTGCCGTTGTATAGCTGCTGTTGTTCATACATGAGCGTTATCTTGGCTCGCCCCATCTGCATACCAGGTGTTTTCAGAAAGGGTGGCCGTGCCTTCCTGTATCGCTGGAGGGATCTCCAGTGGGGACTCCACAATAGCAACAGCTTTGTATTTTTTGTAGGTCGGTGACTTATCTTTTGAATTGTAGGAGGGTGCACAATGCATCCAGTTGTTGCTGTAGCAATGACAAATCTTCAGAGGTTAGCATAGTATCATCAGTATAATGCCTCTAAGTTGGGGTGTAAAGGGATGCTAAAAAAGGTGTCAGCCAAATTTAATACAGCGTAAGTGCCAGTATTTTGTATTATTTATTCTATCACTAGAGATACATTAGGCAGAGCAGTGTGTATCTTGGAAACTGCTTTAGTTCTGAGTAGTCTACTGTCATATGCCAGGCGGCATCAGGTATTCTTATTGGCCATACAGAGCTATTAAAGGAGCTCTGGGCAGCACAAGTAATATTAACTTTGGCCAGTTCCTGTATGGTGGGGAGAGTGCAAAGAAACTGGATCACTCATATATTGCTGACTGGAATGTAAAATGGTACAGCCACACTGAAAAAAGTTTGACAGTTTCCTACTAAATTAAACAAACAACTACCACACAATCCAGAAATTACATTTACCCTGGAGAATTGAACACTTATGTTTCCATAAAACCCTATATATAAAATATTATAGTATCTTTATTTATAATAACCCAAGACTCCATCCTGGCTAACACAGTGAAACCCCATCTCTACTAAAAAATACAAAAAACTAGCCGGGCGTGGTGGCGGGCGCGGTGGCGGGCGCCTGTAGTCCCAGCTACTCGGGAGGCTGAGGCAGGAGAATGGCGTAAACCCGGGAGGCGGAGTTTGCAGTGAGCAGAGATCCGGCCACTGCACTCCAGCCTGGGCGACAGAGCGAGACTCTGTCTCAAAAAAAAATAAATAAATAAAAAATAAAAAAATAAAATAACCCAAGACTGAAAACAACTCAAATGTCCTTCAACAGATTAATAGTTAAAGTTACTGTGGTACATGTATACCACAGAATAGTACTCACTCAAAAGGAACAAATCATGAATATATGCAACAACCTGGATGAGTTTCCAGAGAACGTTGCTAAGTGGAAACAAATAAAAAGCTCCAAAGTCACATACTGTTTGATTCCATTTATATAATATTCTTAAAATGAAACTATAGAAATTGAAAATGAGGATTAGTTGTCAGAGGTGAAAAAAGAGGATGCGGGTTTTAGGAAAGTGGGAGTGGCGATTAAGTGGCAACATAAAGGATCATTATGCTTATGGAAATGTTCTTGTATCTTGAGTGTATCAATGTCAATATACTGGTTATGATATTATATTATAGTTTTATAAGATATTACCATGGGAGAAATTGGAAAAAGTACATAGGGTTTCTCTATATTTTTTATTATAAATGCTTATGAATCAATAATTATTTCCATTAAAAATTACTTTAAAATATACTGTGGATTGACAAATAACAATATCAACATGTTTGTTGCATGTGGAAGCTCTGTTTTATACATATATGTATTACATTATATATATACACACATATATATAATATATATATGTTCAAGATTTTTATGAATACCTGTGAACAGTTTTGATTTATTGGATTGTGGATGTTCTATAATAAAATTTTAAATACATTGAATACATTTGAATGGAATATTTAATTTATGTTAAAATGACCACATTTTATAAGATGTCATAAAAATCTAATTTTGTTTTGTTTTACTTTGGCTAATCAGTTACTTTTAAGTAAAAAAAAAAAAAAGAAAAATCTAAAAGAATGCTATATGGTTACAAGGCATCGCATTTAGTACAATTTGTGTCAAAAAGTATAAGTGGAAGTCAAAAACTTCAAATTTAAATAATGAAACACAAAATGCATGTTCTAGGTTGTCAACTGACAACTTTTCAGTTAGCTGACATGTGCACTGTAGGTGTAAAATCATATTTTATTTTTAGACAATTGCAGGCTGCTTACTGATTAGAAGTTGAGAATCATTTATCTTTTATCACTTTAAACAACTTTCTATTTGCGGGCCAGGCCAAGGTAACCTAGATAAAAGAAGGCTCAAGCTAATAGCTAGAAAAAATGTAAGAAAAGAAAGAAAAACTTTCTCATGCTATATAAAGACCTTCACTCTAATGGATATCTACTGGGTGTTAAAAATGTATAATACTTATATTGGACAGATATCAGGATCAGCACCTTTTATTGTTATCATTATTTTAAGATGTAAGGGTTTCGTGATGCTAGATAGGCAGTATTTAATGGGAATTGTCCTGGAACACTATCAACAAAGTGAAGAGGCAAGAGGAAAAGGTAATTTTCTGGCTTCTGATTTTTGTTTCCCAGAGGTTGCCCTAGTAGATATCTTTGTTTAGCATAAGTTGATTTAAAAAAAAAAAATCAACAAAAACACCTATCTTCTTATGTTCTTCTTTGGCCCAAACACATACACACACACACACACACACACAGACACACACACCCACACACACACACACACAGAGCACATTTTTTAGGGTATCTTTAACTTTCGCATTGATAAACTCAGTAAATAATGGTACATATGAATGTATTTAAATGAATTGTAAAATAATACTATATGATGCAATGTAAAATGCAAAAGCTCATTTTTGATAACTGAAGAAAATATTTCTTTGCAAATGATTATGTTGAAACCTCTAGATTCTGTTAAAATCTTTAACAATAACATGAAATTGCATAGGATTTTTTTAATGGACCAAAATTGCAGGATATTTAAGTGGGGTTTGAGGGCTGTAGAAGAAATCCCACTCAAAAAACATCCCAATATTTATGAAATGTAAATATGTAGTTGCTCCTAAGTAGTGATTATTTAGAAAAAAAGGATACATTAGAAAAACATTAAAGTGATTGGCTATATCAAATTCTCAGTGAATTTTGATTAAAATTTAAAAAAACAAAAGAACTTGAAAAAGCAAAGTGAAGAATCGAAAGGGGAAAAAAAGTTTTGCTCCATCCAAGAAACCACTATATGAATTTTATGGAAGTTCATAATAGAATACTAAAGGAATTCTATTTGGAAGTTCACAAGCATTCCACATGAATCCCCCAGTGACTGAATTTATAGTTCTCTGGTTTTTGAATTTGGCTTGAACTGTGCTTTCTGCTAGCTAGGTTAGTGCTGCATTAAATTCTAGCTTAAAAAATCTTTTCTATTACACATTGTTCATATAAAATACATATTTTATTTTTAAATGTTACTATATGTTTTCAGCTAAAATATTTATAATGCATTTGAAAATTGTTGGCACTTTAATTCAAAATGCTTTCAAGTATTGAATGTACCTAAATGAAGTTATTTTTGTGACTTCTGTCAATAAGTCTGCCATTTGTGTCTGGGGATAGAATTTATTTCCAAATGATGGTTTTTTGTTGTTGTGGCTGTTGCTTCATAGTCATTATTGTTGTTTTGCAACTCATTCCCCCACCATTTTTATTTTTTTGCTGTCATAGACAGATATTTCTATAGACTATATACCCTACTAAATTCACTAGTGAGTGCCACATAGATTAGGTCACTGGGATTGGACATTGTTTTAGTCCATTGAGGCTGCCATAACAAAATACCATAGACTGGTGACTTATGAACAACAAAAACGTATTTATTACAGCTCTGGAGACTGGGAAGTCCAAGACAAAGGTACCAACAGGTTAGGTGTCTGATAAAGACTTATTTCCTCATAGACAGCTGACCTCATCATAACCTCACAGGGAGAATGGGCAAGGGAGCGTTCTCTGACTGCTTTCACAGGAGACTAATCCCATTCATAAGGACTGTTCCGTAGAGCTAATCATGTCCCAAATGCCCCACTTCCTAATATATCAATTTAAGGATTAGCATTTCAGCATATGAATCTTAGGATACAAACATTCGGACCATAGCCTTATCTCAGAGAAAATTATCAAAGTCAAGCTCTTTATATATTAAAAGGAAAAATATCTGGACTATTCCTTAAAAGAAGAAGAAACTGTTACCTGATTTATGTCCGGGCTAGTAACGAAAATCCAATCTATAATTATTTTGGAAATGTTTTACCTGTATTCACTTCATAAATTTACACTTCCTATCTCTTTTCACCCATCTTTTAAACTAATGTCTTCTGAAAGAAAACAGTATTACATCAATAAGCAGAAAGCCATTTATGAGGTCTCGAGTTTTCACTGCATAAATATTATTCATTGATTTTCTTTTTTATCAGAAAAAGTATCAATAGTGGCAGGAATCAGACAAATTGCTGGGCAGATAAGGGCTGGTCCCTGGTGAACCCCGACCTTCAAGCAAAAGGCAGCCTGAAGCCTGAAAACCTGGCCGCCAGTTCTTGGTAGAATTAATGAACCAGAGTGAGAACTTCCTTGACGCCTTTCAGCCAATCACATGGTGTTTTTTTTCAGGCCCCACTAATGAACCAATCAGCACACACGTCCTCCATTTGGAGTCCAGAAAAAAAAACCAGGACTCAGCCGCACGTGAGGGACTACCTGCTTGTGGGTAGGAGCTACTCACTTTGGGTCTTCTCTCTGCTGAAAGTTCTTCTGTCACTCAATAGAACTCTTCTCCACCTTGCTCACCCTCCAGTTGTCCACATAACTTCATTCTTCCTGGACACAGGACAAGAACTCAGGACCCACTGAACAGTGGGCACAAAAAAGACTGTAATATTTTTCTGTCCAGCTCACCAAGCTGTGGGCAGAAACAAAAGGGGCTGTAGCATGTTTCTGGCCAGCTTGCCAAGCTGCAAGCAGTGACATGCTTCCATGCATTAGACTGCAGAAGTGAAGAACAACCACACTTTTGAGGTCCTGGACCTCCGTATTCTCCGAGCCAGAGCTGTGACTCTATAGCCCTCCCACCTTCTGCTGGCATCAGGCAGCTGCCCCACATGACGGGAAGCAGTGGCAGAGCCAAGCCAGCCAGAAGCTATGGGCCAGAGCAAGGCAGCTGAACTGAACGAGGTGAAACATGCCCCTCCCTACTGCTCACTGAACTGCGGGTGGTGGGAACGAGATTGCCATAGTATGCCTACCCCCCCCTACTTCTTGGGGCTCTGTGGTTGCTGGTGTCTCCCAGTTTTCAGGCACCACCGCGTTCCGCTTGTCCAGACACTGACTCCCACAGTGGAAGCCACTACCAGTACCCTTGGTCCAGCTGCAGACTCGCATAGCTGTGCCTAGTGACCGGACCTCATGCTCACTTGCTCATACACCTGTCGTTGCTCTGCACCTGGATCGCCCATGGTGGGTGTGGGATCTGAGCACAGCCTTCCAGGTCAAGTGGGCAGAACGAGCCCAGCAAGCATGAACAAAACTCAAGTAGAGGTGCTGCTGGCCACAGAAGTTTCCAGCTGGTGAAGAGACACCCAGAAGATCTTGTGACAGTATGATCTTTCTAAAGACATATGCAGGGAGGTTAAGGTATAGGAATAAAAAGATATATCAGGAGGCTCCTAGTAATGAAGGATGCCAAATAAAAGTAGTAACAGTGAAGCTGTAGAAAAGTGGATTAATTTCAGAAATAGTTAAGAAATATTCGTAGGACTTGACGTTTATTTAGATATGTGGTCTAAGTGAAGAAGGCTTCGAATTTTCTTTTTTCTACTTTTTTATTAATCACTTTTAATTTATACTTGCTACATAATAATTATAGATATTTATGGGGTGCAGTGTGATGTTTCAATGCATGTATACATTGTGAAATGATTAAAACAGGGTAATTATCATATCCACCAATTTTTTTTGTTTCTTTGTTTTGTTTTTTTTGTTGTTGTTTTTTTTTTTGAGACTGAGTCTCACTCTGTTGCTCAGGCTGGAGTGCAGTGGCGCGATCTCAGCTCACTGCAAGCTCCGCCTCCCAGGCTCATGCCATTCTCCTGCCTCAGCCTCCCGAGTAGCTGGGATGACAGGCGCCCACCACCACGCCCAGATAATTTTTTGTATTTTAGTAGAGACGGGATTTCACCTTATTAGCCAGGATGCTCTCAATCTACTGACCTCGTGATCCGCCTGCCTTGGACTCCCAAAGTGCTGGGATTACAGGTGTGAGCCACCGTGCCCGACCCATATCCACTAATTTAAACATTTATCATTTCTTTGTAGTAGTGATATTTCATTGTTTTTTCTTCTAGCTATTTTGAAATATACACTACATTGTTATTTGCTGTAGATACCCTACAGGAACGCGTTCTTTTTGCCTACCTGCAACTTTATACCCTTTGGCCAATTTCTGTCCCCTAGTCCCCACTACTATCCTCAACCTTTTGTAACCATAATTTTACACCCTACTCCATGAAATCAACTTTCTGGATTCTACATATGGATGATAGCATGCAGCTTTAGTCTTTCTGTCCCTGGCTTATTTCATTTAACATAACATCCTCCAGGTTCATCCATGTTCTCACAAATGACAGAATGTCATTCTGTTTAATGGCTGAATTGTATTCCATTATATGTGTATATCTCAAATGTGAGATATTTTTAAATTCATTAATCTGGAGATGTGAATTTAGATCAATTTTATATCTTGGCTATTATGAATAGCACTGAAATAAACATGAGAGTGCAGATATCTAAAAAGACATCGTTTTCTGACCTGAGAAATGTAAGGATAATGTTGCTATATATTGCCATTAAACCATAAAATACAAACAAAATAATCATGAGGATAAATGAGAGGATGTTTTTCTCATCTTTCAAGTTGGAATCCAAACCTTTCCAGTTAACTGTTAGTGTAACCAGATTCACTTCATGCTAGCATATCTGTTTTAGGCTCTGGTCAGAGCAGTGTTAGAAATGGCATCCACGGTTCTTGCCATCACAGAGGAAAATAGCTGCTGCTAAGTGACATCTCTGGAGACAACTCAGAAGAGCTACTACCCCTCTGCCCTTGTGATACTTATGGGTTGAGACAATAGTACCTTGCCTTGCTTCTGACCAACATAAACTTTTCATTCCTTTCCTGGTAGCCACTGAGGCACAAGACACTTAAGGAGCCGTTTGACACACACGTATAAAACACAGAAATGCAAGACTGTAGACTCTTCAGAAGCATACGTTGACCATCTGAAAACAAAATTAAGTAAATTGTTATCTTCTCCAATTTTATTTTAAAAATGCAATGTAATTGTAGTCTCTTTGAAGATATGGTGAAACCAAGAATTCAGTTTTTCATAAAGCTGTGAACAATATCATAACTGAGTACCTTCTGATAGCCCTTTATTCTTTCCAGATCATTCTGATTTCCCCACATTCCTGCTTCCCTGTGATTGACACTTGATATGCAGCCAGTGGTGCAGCAAACTTATTATTTAAAATATCCATCAATTAGAGTGATGAAATGCATTACAATTTTGAATGCCAAAGATAGCAGTAAACATTCACGTTTTACTCAAGGGCTACATTAACTCTCTTGCTCTCTGTCAAAATGTGGTCCACAGAGACCATTGATTATTTTAAATTCCCACAGGATACCATGCTGGCTCACTATATTTATGACATTATGCTAATTTTATCTGATAAACAAGACATGAAACATATCTTACATGCCCTAGTGAAATAGATATGCCAGAAGGTGAAAGATATAGTAAGATTAACAGAAGTAGACCGTGATGACAGGACTCTTGAGTCTTGCTCAAGAGTGCTATGAGAGTTTGCTTGTGAAGAGAAATTCACACAGTAGAACAAGCTATGAGTAGAACTTCTGGTCTTTTATTTAATTTGGAGGGAGAGGTGACCAGAGATATCAGTGTATATCTGGGCTATGGTGAATGGCTGGACTGGTTAAGATAGTCCTGAAAGAAAGGGAATCTAAGAAAATGGAACACGGAAAGACATACATAATTTTGAAAACTGGCATGGGGACATATGGGGAGATTCTGATGAAGCTATGGACCTTGAACACTTAAATTTCACCAAATCTTCTTTGCTATTAAAAGCTATCTTCCTGCCCCTCCCTAAATATTTTAATCCTTCTTTACTGAATTAAATTATAATGATCTTCCTTGAAATACGTGACTTGCAATGCACTGTTGATACAGCTCAGCATCTACCCCGCCACATTCCTTGCTTTTCAAACAGAAGTTACCAAGTTTATTTTTTAATGTAATTATTTATTTTAGAGTAGTTTAAGATCTACAGAAAAAAAATGTGAAGACAGTACAAAGAGTTCCCATATGCCCAGTATACAGTTTGCCCTATTAATAACATATTACATAAGTTATAATTAATAAAACTGTATTGAGCCATGATTATTTAGTAAAGTTCACAGTTTACTTAGATTTTCTTAATTTTTGTCTAATTTCCTTTTTTGGTTCAAGGGTCCCATTCACAATCCCATTCATAATATAATACTGCATTTAGGTGTCATGTCTACTAATTCTCTGCTTGACTGGAACAGTTTCTCAGACATTTTTTGTTTTTTGCAACGTTGAAAATTTTCAGTATTGGCCAGGTATTTTGTAGACTGTTACTTAATTGGGATTTGTGTTAAGTTTTTCTTATGATTAGACTGAGATTGAGGTTGTGAATTTTGGAGAGGAATACTATACAGTGGTAAAGTGCCATTCTCATTCTCATCACATTTTATCAACATTACATCTTGTGTGTGTGTGTGTGTGTACTTATTATTTAAAATATTCATCAATTTGAGTGACGAAATGCATTGCAATTTTGAATGCCAAAGATAGCAGTAAACATTCACATTTTACCCCAGGGCCAAATTAACTGTCTTGCTCTCTGTCAAAATGTAGTCCACCAAGTCCACCAAGACCACACACACACACACACACACACCCACCCTATCAGAATATGTATATATATATACACACACACATACACACACACATACACACACACACACATATATATACACACATACATATGTGTGTGTGTATATATATATATAGTATATATATTCAGTAAATTTTCAGTTAAAAACTAATACCCTTTCATTTATGTTTTGCTCAAATTTTTCCAATGTTGGCTATTGGGACCTCTTTTCCTTGGCTCTTGAAATACCCAAATCATTGTGATTTTATTTTCTCAGCATTTCTTTATTTTCTGGCACTATAAGGTGTTCCAGGTTCCATTAAATATGTTGTTACCTGTAGATTTTTCATAGATGCCCTTTGTCAGGTTGAGAACCTTGTACTCTATTCTTAGTTTGTTGAATGTTTTGCTTTTGAAAGGGTGTTTGGTCATTTCAAATGCTTTTATTGTATCTCTTGAGATAATTGTGGATTTTTACTGTTTATTCTACTAATATGGCATATTACCTTACTTGATTTTTAGACGTTAATTCAACATTGCATCTCTGGAGTCAATCCCACTTATCCATCGTGTATGATTCTTTTGACATGTATTCTGCTGAAGATTTTTGCATCTGTAATCATAAAAACATTACTTTGTAGTTTTCTTGTGATGTCTTTGTCTGATTTTAGCCTCAGAATAATGCTGGCTTCATAAAATAAAATAAATTGGGAATTTTTTCTCTCCTTTTCTATTTTTGGGGCTACTATGTAAAACATTGTAATCAATCATTTGAATGTTTCATAGAATTCGCCAGTGTAGCCATCTGGATCTGGGCTTTTTCTTTGTGGGTAGTTTTTTGATTATTGTTTCTGTTTTGTCACCGGTTATAGATCTATTAGAGTTGTCTATTTCTTCTGTAGTCAGTTTCAGTAGTTTGTAACTTTAAATCCAGAATTTTTTTCCATTCTAAGTTATGTAATTTTTGGCATATAAATTTTCATAGTATTTCTTTACTTTTTAATTTTTGCAAAGTTAATAATGTTATTTTCTATTTAATTTCTGATTCTAGCGACTTGAATCTTCTCTCATTTGTCTTAGTAAAAGTAGCTAAAGATATTTTATGGTTTTATTTTTATTTTTTCAAATAATCATCTTTTGGTGTCACCAGTTTTCTCATTTGTGTTTCTATTGTCTATTTCTTTAATTTACTCTAACGTTTATTATTTTTTCTTCTGCTTGTTTTAGGTTTTGTTTCCTCTTATTTCATTCAAAATCTTCAAATGGGAGATTAGGTTAATGATTTGAGATTTTTCTTATTTAAAAATATAGATATTGACAGCTATAAATTTCTGTCAGCAATTTTTAGCTGCATTCTGGAAGTTTGATATGTTGTGTCTTCATTTTTATTAAGTATTTTCCAATTTCACTTTAGATTTCTTCTCTGACCCATTGGTTATTTAATAGGGTATTGTTTAATTTCCACAGATCTTGGTTAACAATATTTTATTGTATATTTCAAAATAACTGAAAGAGTGGAATTAGAATGTTCCTAACACACACAAAATAGATAATACTTGATGTGATGAATACCCCAGTTATCCTGATTTGTTTATTATAAATTGTATGCTGGTATTAAAATGTCACACTTACTTCATAAATATGTATAACTAGTATGTTTCCATAATTATGAATTTAAAAATTCATGTATCCTCACTTCCCCACTTCCCCATTTTTTCTATTATTTTATTTATTTATTTATTTATTTATTTATTTATTTATTTATCTGAGATGGTGCTTAGACAGAGTTTCGCTCTTGTCACTCAGGTCAGAGTACAATGGCATGATCTTGGCTAACTACAACCTCCACCTCCCAGGTTCAAGCAATTCTCCTGCCTCAGCCTCATGAATAGCTGGGATTACAGACGCCCACCACCATGCTCCACTAATTTTTGCATTTTAGTAGAGACGGGATTTCACCATGTTGATCAGACAGGTCTCAAACTCCTGACCTTAGCTGATCTGCCCACCTCGGCCTCCCAAAGTGTTGGGATTACAGGCATGAGCCACTATGTCCCCATATTATTGACTTATAATTCCATTCTATTATGCTAAGAATATACATTGTATTATTTCTGTCCTTTTACATTAAGACTGGCTTACCACATAGAATGGCATTTATTCTGGGGAAAATCCTAGGTTTACTTAAGAATATGTAGTCCATTTTTGAGTAGAGTATTCCACAGATACTGTGTTCCATAGATGCCTGCAAGATCAAGTTGATTTATAGTGTTATTCAAGTGTTGTATTTCCTTATTGATCTTTTGTCTTGTTATTCTATCAATTATTGAAAGTACAGTATTGAAATCTCCAACTACTACTGTTGATTTGTTTATATCTCTTTTTTTTTTAGGCTCCTTCATGTATTTTGGAGCTCTGTTTTATATATATGATGTAGGAGGCTGATAGGTAAAGAGTATGGGATTCCTTTTTAAACTGGTGAACATTTTTTTAAAATTTAACTCTCTCTCTATATGTATGAATATATTTGGCATATGTACAATTTGATGAAATGTCTACTGTTTTTGTGCTCCTTTGTCAATAATCGGATGACTATATTTTTGTGGGCCTCCTTTGTGGGTCTTTATTCTATTCTATTGATCTGTTTCTATTACTTCATGGATATCATGCCTTCTTGATTGTTGTAACTTGATAGTAAATCTTAAAGTTGTGTAATGTCAGTCTACCAACTTTATTTTTTTCTTCAGTATTGCATGTCTGTTTTATATCTGTTTTCTTTCCATACAAACTTTAAAATCAGTTTGTTGATATATACAAAGGTTTTCTCCAGCATTTTGATTGAGATTGCATTGAATTTATAATCAAAGTGGGGGAAATTAACATCTTAATGATATTAAGTCTTGCAGTCTATGAACATGAAATATTTCTGTAGAAATCTGGATTTCCTTTGGTCTCTTTCAGAAGCGTTTTACAGATTTCTTTATACAGATTATGTACATTTTTTTAGACTTCTTTATGTATTGCACATTTGATACTGTTGTAATTTTTTTGAAACTTCAAATTCAAGTTTTGCATTTCTTATACATAGCATAACAAGTGAGTTTTGGATATTGGCCTTTTATCTTGAAAACTTGCTGTTCCGAAAACTGTACTTGGTTATTAGTTTCTGAAGTTTTTTGTATGCATATTAAGATGTTTAAAAATAGACAATATTATTCTCTGTGAAAAAGTGTTATTTTTCTTTTCTAATCTTTATTGATTACTTTTCTTATTTTAATGCACTAGATAGTACTTTCATTATGATGTTGAACAGGAGTGGTGAGAGAGAGAGGACTTCCTTGCCTTGTTGATGATCTTAGGATAAGAACATTATTGAGTATAAAGTTAGCAGTAGGTTGTTTATGGACATTCCTTTTATAGTTGAGAACATTTTATTCTGTTGCTGAGATTTTTTTGCCTTTAAATAGCTAATAGTATTGAATTATGTCAAATGCCTTTCTCTGCGTCAATTAATATAATCATACATTTCTTCTTATGACCCTTGATATGGTAGCTTATATTGTTTGATTTCCTAAGGCTAACATACCTTGCATATCTGTAATAAATCCCACTTGATTGTAGAGTATATTTGCATATATTGTTGGGTTCAATTTGCTATTTTGTTGAGTTTTCTTTCTTTGATGTTTATGAGAAATGTTGGTCTGTTGCTTTCATTTCTCATCATTTTTTTTTCTGGTTTTGGTATTAGAGTAATTCTGGCCTCAGAACATGTGCTAACAGTTTCATGTGCTTTTATTTTCTAGAAGATGTTGTGGAGAACAGGTATCTCACTTTCCACTAAATGTTGGAAATTTATCAATGGAATCATCTAGGCCTGGTGTATCCCATTTTGGAAAATTGTGAATTTTTTATTTAATCTTACTAATAGGTAACAGAGTTATTCAGATTATCTCTTTCTCCTTATGTGAGTTTTGATAGTTTCAAGTATTTTTTCATTTAATCTGATTTATCAAATGTATGAATATACAATTATGTGTGCATTCTTTAATATCTACATTTAATGTGTGTGGAATCAGTAGTAACAAAACATCTTTCATTTCTGATTTTGATAATTTGTACTTTGTCTTTGTTAGCCTGTATACAGAATGATCAATTTTTACTGATATTATGAATATATGAGTTTGGGGCTTTTTCTACTATTACTTTTTCTGCTATTTTCTATTATTATTCTACTATTATCTACTATAATTTTTCTGTTTCAAATTTACTTGATTTCTGCTCTAATTTTTTACTTATTTTATTCTGCTTTCTTTTATTCTGTTTTCATGAGATGTAATCTTATGTAACTGATACTAGATTTTTTTTCTAATCTATGAATCTAATTCTGTAAATTGCCCACTCTCCACTATTTTCACTACATCGCACAAACATTGATATGTTGTATTTGTATTGCTGTTTAATTCAAAATAATTTTTCTTTTATTTTGAGACATCTTTTTTGACTTATGGACTACTTCAAAGTATGCTGTTTAATTTTCAAACACATGGAGATGTTTCCAGTTATACTTTCTTTATTTACTTCTTTTTCCTATTTACTATACTCTTTTTACTTCTACTTAGAATATTTACAATTCCATTGTGACCTAAGAACATGTTTTGTATGATTTCAATACATAAGTTTGTTAAGGTGTGTTTGTTTCATGGCCCAAAATATGATCAGTTTTAGCAAATGCGTTATGATAGATTGATACTAATTTGGCTTCTGGTGTTGTTGGATAGAGTATTGGTAAGTGGCAATTTCATACATTTGATTAATGGTCTTTTCAGTTCAGTCTTTTTCTGCCTGATCCATTAATTACTCAGAGAATGGTTTTAAAGTCTTAAAAGATCACAGATTTGTCTATTTATTGTTTCAGTTCTATCAGATTTTTTTCCCTCACATACTTTGACATTTTGTTATTAGGTGCATACATTTAGAATTGTTATGTCTTCTTGGAAAATTGTCATATTTATTGTTAAGTAACACCTCTCTGTAACCCTGATAATGTTTTTGTTTTAAAATCTGCTTTGTCTAAAATTGATATAACTATTTCAGCTTTCATTTGACTAATGCTGGTATATTATGTTTTTCTCCAGCCATTTAACCTGTATCTTTAAATGTAATGTGGTTTCTTGTTGCCAACATGCAGTGCATGTTCTTTTTAAATCCACATTGAGAATCCCTGTCTTTTTAACTTGCATATAGAGAACATTCACATTTAAAGTGACGATTGATATTGTTGGATTAACATATATCATGTTTGTAACAGTTGTATATTCTTTGCATGCATTTTGTAATTTTTCCTCTCAGTTTCTGTCTCTTCTAGTAGTAATGGAACCTTTTAAATATCTTTTTATGTCCTCCCTTAGCATATCAGCTCAGTTTTTTGTTTTGCTCAAGTGTTTATAATACACACTTTAGCCAAAACCCACCTTCAATAACATTGTATCACTTCAAGCATAGTGTACATACCTTATTACATATTATTTCCAGTACTTTCATCCTGTTACTTCTGATATTGCTGTCATTCATTTCCCTGATTGCTCTGCTATAATCACCCAATATATTGTTACCTTTATTTCCTTAAGCAGTTTTCTTTTAGATCCATTAAGAATAAGAAAAATTAAAGATTTATTGTACCGTCCTTTATTCCTTTGTCTGACACTCTTACATTCCTTATGTAGATTCAAGTTTCTGACCTTTATTATTTTCATTTGGTCAGAATAATTTTTTAATTTTATTTTTTTTCCAGAAAAGAGGTGCTCAAGATGAATTTCCTCATTTTTTGATTTTTTGAGAAAGTACTTCTTCATGTTTGAAGAATAATTTCATTGATTATAATTTTCTTGGTCGATGACTTTTTTTTCTTTCAACACTTTAAATGTTTCACTCCTCTCCATGCTTGCATAGTTCCTGATAATAAGCCCACTGTAACTTTTATCCTTGTTTTTCTTTAGGCAATAGGTATTGTTTCTTCCCAGCATATCTCAAGATTTTGTTGTGACTTTGGTTTTATGCAATTTGAAAATGATACGTATGGATTATTTGGTATTTATTCTTTTTAGTGTTCTCTAAGCTCCCTGGATGTGTGATTTTATGTCTGTCACCAATTTTACCAAATTTGGGGGTGTTATTTGAAATATTTCTTCCACTTTCTTCTTTTTCTTTCCCTGCTTATATTCCAGTTATGCATATTAACACCTTTTGAAATTGACCCATAGTTCCTGGATCTTCTATTTTCTTTCTGTTTCATTCATTTGGTTTTTTTTCTAGACATATCTTCCACTCCATGATTCTTTCCTTGGTCCTGTCAAGTATATCAATGAGCCTATAAAGGACATTCTAAAATTCTATTTTAGCATTTTGATTTCTAGTGTTTCCTTTTGCTTTTTTTCTCAGTTTCCATCTCTCTGATTACACTTCCCATTGTTCTTGCATGTTGTGAACTTTTTTCCATTATAACCATTAATATATGGACCACAGGAATTTTTAATACCTTGCTGGACACTTTCAACATTTGTATTATACATGAATCTGGTTATGATGCTTGTTTTGTCACTTCAGATTGTACTTTTTTTTGGTCTTATGACATGCTTGTAATATTTTGTTAAAAGTCCGAAATGTTTTGAGTAATAGGAACTGAGATAAATGGGATGTTAGAGGGAAGATTTGTTTTAAAGTGGTTAGGAATTTATCTATGTTTAATGTTTGCTGACACTATATGTTCCAGAGGCTTAAATTTCTCTACTTCCCTTGTTTTTTTGTCACCTTTGTTGATTTGAGTTTCCATGAATCCCTTCCACAGAAAGAGTCTGTGTCTTACAGGTCTTTCCACAATAACCCACCATTATTACTCCGGAGTCCTATTTCTGTTTCATTAAAGTGTAGGAGAGGAAGAACATTCCATAATCTTACGATTAAACCTCATTGTTTAGTAAATTTATGTCTTGGGGTTGTGACCTTCCCCAGTGGTGTGGCTTTATTTCTGCTTGCTTTCTATTTTCTTCCTTGGATGCAGTTTTTCCAGGTTTTTTCCTTGATGCCCTAATCTCTGTTGTCTATACCCTCTCACCTACACTTTTGGTGAGAAAAGAAGGCTAAACAGGGTGAGGATGGGTGTAATCCCTACACCCAATGTGAAAAGTTCTGGCAACATATTTTCTTCTGGAGATTAGGTTTTTATTGTAAAAACTTATCTGAGTACATATTTCAGAGGGTCTACTCTTCTCCTTCTCCTGCCAGAATTATAAATTATTTTTCTGGATTTGTACCATGAGAACCTGATGGGGTTTCTGAAGAGAAAGCCCAGGAAAGCATTAAGCCTCATAAAATTCTGCCTCTTCCTTCAAGATGTTCTCACTCTTTAGTTTACCCTAAAACTTCATTAATTCTTACCAATTGTTATGTAAGTATTCTTACCAGTTTATTATTCCAGCGGCTCATGCTTTAGGTTACCATATCCTGGCTATGTCTTTTAGGACATGCCTATCTCTCCTGATTTTGTAGTGTTGTTTTGCTATGCAACCACTGTTCTCTGATGTGTACAAGAAAAGTTATTGATTTTCAATTTGTCCAGCTTTTTTTGTTATAAAGACTGGGAAGACAACTTCTAAACCCTTTAAATGTTCTTAAATGGACATTTAATAACTATGTTTGTCTTGAAAGTCATATGATTTCTGCCATAATTGCTCATCTCTGTTGTTGTAGTGCAAAAGCAACCATAGATAATATATAAACTAATGGATTTGAGTGTATTTCAATAGAAATTTATTTATAAAAACAAAGTTTTCACCACATGTGCTATATAGTTCACTGACCCTTAGTTTGCACTATACAAAGATTCAAATTTCAGCAAGTCCTAATTGTGAAACATGAAGTGAGACCTTTGATAAGATGTGATAGACACCTAAACATTTGCATGATTTAGCTAATTTATGTAGGCAGAATACCGAGGAATCTGTGGAATGGACTTTACAATTGTAGGGTTAAGGTAGAAAAATATATTAAGGTGGATGGAGCTAGATTTATTAATATTAGCCCTCTGCAGGAAAGATTCAGTGTTTCACTTGATGGGCTAGGAATGTCTCTTATAGTTTACTTGATTCACTGAAATATGAACCAAACAATAGCCTACCCTACGTAAAGATAAAATGCCTAAACTTTCTTTTTTTCTACTACAAAGGAAGGTTATCAACAGATTTAGGGGGACTGGAATGCTACAGAGAATTGATCATGTAAGATTTGTTCACTCATTTTGAGAGGGACTATTTACTATTGTTGCAGTAAATAAATGTGAGGAGAAGTCCAGTTCACAGATCCAGAACCCCTTCAATATGAGAAGTGCCATGTACTTTTGAGTAAGGCCCTTGCAATTCTTCCAAAAATGTATACTGTTAATTATCCTCCCAACCATCTCTGTAAGAAAAACAATTCTCGGGGATGACTGGACATTGATTCTGTAGACCCAAAGTATCACTGTGACCTACCAATCGGAGTAGGGGCTTTAAGAGGTTAGAATAAAAGTGATTTTTTTTTTTTCCTTTTTTGAGACAGGGTCTCACTCTGTCACCCAGGCTGGAATACTGTGGGACATTTCTGCCCACCGCAGCCTTGGTCTCCCAGACTCAAGCTATCCTTCCACCTCTGCCTCCAGAGTAGCTGGGACTACGGGCATGTGTGACCATGCCTGGCTAATTTTGTGGGGGGCTTTTTTTTTGTAGAGATGGGGTTTCACCATCCCAGGCTGGCCTTGAACTCCCAGCCTCTAGTGATCCACGCGCCTTGGCCTTCCAAAGTGCTGGGATTACAGGCATCAGCCACCACGCTAGGCTTGCATTTTTTATTTTATTTTATTTTTTTATTCAGTGAAGTTTTGTTTCAGATCTGTTTCAGAGTCATCTGTTTTCCTAGAATGCATCTTTGTAGTTTCAGATTCCTCGATTTTCCTTGGAAGGTTGTATGAGCTGGAAAACTTTTTTTTCCCCAGAGAGCAGTATTGTAGAAAGCAGTATTGCCTTCCACAGTAGGTCTGAACAGTACCATCAGATCACTGTAGCAGACCTAGGACAGTCTGTCCTATGAACAAAATCTTATTTTGGCAAAAATATGGAAGCGTTGCTTTCCAGCATGGACCTTATCCTTATCTAGCCATCAGACTTTAATCACCAGCTTGCATACTTTCATGTATATGAGACTGGTAAGTGGACCTACCCAATTGATAATAAACAGCACATAGAAATAATGAATTTGAACCAGTAAAATGCAATTGTACTACTCATATCTGCCAATCTAATAGAACACAATATAAATAAATTAATTTAAATTTCCACAAAAGCTACTTTATGGACTTAAAATTGAAAAGCATATACCTTTCAAATAATACAGATAGCTCAAGGTGTAGCACAAGTACTTTATCTTGCTAAGAGATCAGACAAATTCATTTTGAAATGATAACCTCCATATTAATCATAGCATAATCAGAAGTGTATAAATCTGTCTATACTGATAGATATAAATACAGTTGTCAGTGCTTAAAAATATTTTTAACAGCTGAATATATTATTTAATTCAAAGTTAAAGGGCTTATACTAAAGTTCAAATAATTTTAGTAGATTAAGTGTCATTATGTGAACATCTTTGTCAGCAATTACTGGGTATAAAAATATGAAAACAAGTACAATTTGTCTAAAATAGACATTTTTCCTTTGAAAGGTAATATGAACGTTTCTTTAGTTGTCCTCTTTCATGAAGAACTAGAAATAGAATCAGCCATAGGAGTGTCAAAAATTTACCTTCGCTTTTCCAAAACTGAAGTTAATTGAGCTTTAACGTCAAATAAACAGTTTTTACCTTTAAGACTAATGCACCCAAAAGACAGTTTCTACTCATTTTGTATGATTAAAACTACGTAAGGAATATAAATGTATTAATTTATAGATACAGATACTAATTGCTTAAATATTAAGTTCAAAACCAGGCATGAATATATGTGGAATAATTGCTTCTCGCTGTAGAAGGAAACCATAATGAAGAACTTGAAAGTGCTGTCACATTTCACGTAACTAGTAAAATCTCAGAATATTTGAAAAATACTCTGAAAGAAAATGTCTTGGGGCTTTCTTAATGAGAATGAATGTGGTTTGAAAAGATCAAATAATATTCGCATATGTCAAATACAGGTTTTAATAACAGTTAGAGATAATGAATAAAATTAAAGTAGGTCAATTTAAGTCATTTATTTTCCAAAAGGAGTTACACATCATAATCACTACTTGTTAAGATATAATTAAAAGTGAAAAATGATATTTACGGAAGAAAGCTGTTACTAAATATAAAAAAACATGAATTATTTTATCATCTTTTAATTTTAATGCTCATTTTTTTTTTACTAGCATATCAGCATTTTGTAGTTAATGGCCATGTAAATATGATAATGTAATAATAATTGAGATAAGGGTAGATACCACAGTCATGAAAACAGAGTGCCTCTGCTTTGCCACTGATGTTTTAGGAGCCTATTACTGTTATTGAAAAACAAATCAGATGTTTTCTAGTATAAATAAAATATTCTTGGACATGCATATCTTATCTCTAGAAACAAATGACTCCAAAAATAAAAAATCATCCCAAATATAAAACATGATTTTCACGTATGCATAAATTAAATAACATAGGCTATAATTCTTGCTTTAGTAAAACTTATTCTTTCTAAATAAGTCTCTCATACTGAAGCCTTTCAGGTCATGACTTCAAAGAGATTATTCTTGTTGGAGGGAACAATTAATTTAGTAAGAGTCTATCATAATTCAAAACAAATACCTAATCTCTTTTAAAAATCAGACTTGAATGTGCTGGGATTACAGGCGTGAGCCACCGCACCCAGCCAAAACTGTGGGAAGCTGAGATGGGTGGATCATTTGCGGTCAGGAGTTCAAGACCTGCCTGGCCACATGGTGAAACCCTGTCTCTGCTAAAAATCCAAAAATTAGCCTGGCATGCCTGTAATCCCGGCTACTCAGGAGGCTGAGGCAAGAGAATTTCTTGAGCCTGGGAGGTGGAGGTTGGGGTGAGTTGAGATCATGCCATTGCATTCCAGTCTGGGTGACAAAGTGAGACTTTGTCTCAAAAAACAACAACAAAAACAACAAAATAAACGAGACTCTAAAAATTTTGGGTATTTTTTAGAAAATTTTATTAAATTTATAAACTCCAATGAGTATACTATCTGAAATAATTTTCTATAATACTAATTTTTTAAAGTACCCATTTAAGAAGAGTTCGAGATAATCAACATTCTAGAAATTATGACTATAATTTCTAAATTTTGAGTGAAATGAAGGAATATGATTCATAATCAATAGAGGAATTTGTAGTTTTAAAAAGGCAGGTAGTATTATTATTCTCTCTAACGCATTGCAGATGATAATATTTTTTAAAAATTCTAAATTATTGGCAGATTTCAAGGAATAATTCATTTATCTATTATTTTAAAATAAACATTATTGCCATCTTGTCATACTATGTGGCATTGGAAGACATACTTAATAAAATTTGCTTCAAGTTTAAGACTAGAAATATCTTCACAAAATTCACTCTACTAAAACAGAATTTATCATTTATGAAGTAGATTTGATTTAGGCTATATAAGAGCTTACTTCTTAAATAACTTAAACTAATTTTGAGTAAAACTTGGTTTTCAGAAAAGACTTTTATACGTATTTATTCAATATGAATACGAAAATAAATATTAACTTTTCCTTGGAAAGTTCTTCCAGTAAGTTTACCTGGTGAATTATCATCTATTTCTCAAATTCAAATAAAGACTTACCTGTTTGAATTTGTTCCAGATATACCAAGAATTAATAACCTGCCTTTAATATCTTTTCAATACATGTATTACATTAAGTATCACAGATTTCCCACACTTCAGGGAAAACTAAACTATTTTGGCCAGTTGCATTAGCTGCTTAAGAGGCTGATGCAAGAGAATCGCTTGAGCCAGGAGTTCAAATCCAGCTTGGGCAACATAGTGAGACCTCATCTCTACAAAAACAATACAAAATCTATTTATTGAAATATATATACAACAAAATGTACAAATCATAGGTACAGCACAATGACTCCTCACAAAGGGAGCCCACTCAAGAAACCACTACCCAGGTAGAGAAATAGAACATTAACAGCACCTACAATACTCTTCCTTACCCCTCCCAGTCAATACACTTTCCCTTCTAGCAAAAGTCTAAGTGTTTATATGTATTTTTTGTTTTACTTTTTTATGAAAGGAATATATGATATATACTATCTGTGCCCACACTTTTTATTTTTCATTTTTTCATCAACACTACATTTGTGAGACATGTTCGTGGTATTGCATTCCTTCATTTTCATTGCTGCTTGACATTTCATTGTATGAATAAACCAAAACTTATTTGTTCATTGAGTTGCTAATGGATATTTGAGTTGTTTTCAATTTTTGAATATTATAATTCATGCTGCTGCAATTCCTTTTACATGCCTGTTGTTGCTCATGCATTCTATCAGTTATACAATGAAGAGGAAAATTTCTGAGTCATAGAATGTGCATACATGCAAATTTGGTAGACAATGCCAAAGAGTTTTCCAAGTGGACGTGCCCAATTTCACTATGATATAGGCACTTTATGGGAATTCTAGGTCCTCTAAATCCTTGTCAACCTATCATTAGTGGCTATATAATGGTATCTAATGTGGTTTTAATTTGTATTTTTCTGATTACCATGAGATTGGATACATTTGTTCTTTGTTCATCGGCCTTTTACATATCCAGTTTTGTAAATTGCCAAAAGTCATGTTTGGCCCTATTTTCTCTTTAGCTTTTTCTGTCTGTCTTATTAAATTATATAAATTTTTATGAATTCTGAACACAAAAGCTTTTGTGGCTTATATATGTTGTATTATAGATATTTTTTCCTACTCTGCAGGTTGTATTTTCACTCTCCCATAGATGATATTTGCCAGGGAAGAAATGACAATGTTGATGTATTTGAAATTACTGGTATTTTTATTCCTAATGCTGTATTTTGTGCCTTATTTAAGCAATTTACTTCCATGCCAATGCTTAACATACTCTGTTATACGCTATAAAATTATATTGCTTAACTTTTTACATATGTACATATATAATCCAAATGAAATTGATTTCTACATATGGAATGTGGTTGAAGTCCATTTTTCTTCTTTTCTTCCACATAGATGTCCAGCTTACCTCACTCTTCTCTATTGTCACTTTTTTTTTTTTTAAACAAATAAACTGTCTTCATGTATGCATGTCTGTTACTGGGCTATTTATTCCAGTTTATTAATTTATTTATCTATCTGCATCAGTACAAGACTTATCATAGTTTAATTATCATAGCTTTAGAACAAGTCATGCTATCTAGTAAAGAATTATTCTTGCTTTATTATTCTTACTCAAGATGGTCTTGGCCACTATTGAACCTCCGTTCTTCAATTTTCACCAAAATAAAACCATCCAAATATTGACTGTGGTTATGTAATATTGAATAATCTACGTTGAAACTGTAGATTAATTTGGAGAGAATTGACACGGTATAGTCTTCCTTTACTTAAGTTTACTTTCATTGCTGTCAATAATATTCCATAGTTTTCTATGTAGAGATATTGCACATCTTTTTTTAATGTTATTTTAAAGTATTTAATTTTTAGGTTATTGAAAATCATGTTCTTCTTAAAAATTTTCTTCCAGAATATTAAAATTAACTGTGAGTGTGAGTGTGTGTGTGTGTGTGTGTATGGACTGACTTGTATTAGCAAGTATATAAAATTGACTTATTCAAAGTAATAGCATACGTAAGTATATTTGAGTATTCACAACATGTTCATTTGTCATCTGCAAATAAAGACAGATTTATTTCTTTATCTTCAATAGTTCCACTTTATTTCCTTGCTTTTTGAAATAGTTAAAACTCCAGTACAACAAAATTGATGACAGTGGACATTTTGGTCTTATTCATTATCTTAACGGGAGTTGCTTCCAACATTTACCATTAAGTATAATAATTGTTGGAATATTCTTTGTGTGTGTGTGCTTTTGGTATACTGCATGGAGTTAAGGAAACTTGTTTTATTACACATTTGCTATGAATTTTTACCATTAACAATTATTAAATTTCATTGAAAGCTTTTACTAAACCTATTACGATGTCATATATTTTTTCTAATTGTTTTCTGTAATAAGTGGCAAATCATATAGACATAATTCAAATGTTAAAAAATCTTTGTGTTCCCAAAATAAGCCCAAATTGGTTCTGACCTTTTTTAAATATATAGAGTTAGATAGCAAATATATCTTTTAGTAATGGTTTATATATCTATTTCTTGTAATTATTTTGACAAATTTTATTGGGGTTATTTTGACCTTATAAAATGAATTAGAATGATTTTCTCTTTTTGTATTCTCTGAAGGAATTTGTAAAGATTGAAGTTAAACATTTGGAAGAATTCAAGTGGTAGCTTTGTTGATAAGCCCAAAATTTCCTTTGTGGAAGGTATTTTTTAAATGCATTAATTTTTAAATGGATGAAAGATTATTAGGATTTTAAATTTGTTTGCATTGATCTTATAAGTGTTTCATAAGTGTACTTCTTAAGGAATTTGTCATGTGTGAAGTTGTTCATTATTCCTTTTTGTTCACACCAATGTATTCTATTACCTAATTTTTAAATTGTAGACTGATAAATTATAGTTGCACATATTTATGGGCTACAGAGTCATGTTAGGATTTATGAATACAAAGTAGAATAATTAAATCAAGCTAGTTAACATAACCTGTCACCTCAAATGCTTATTTTTTGTGGTGAGAGCATTTAAAATTCACTTTGTGAATTATTGATTTTGAAACAAAATTCACTGGGTGAATATGGTAAATAGTAAGTTACTATTTACTATGTTCAACACACTGCCAGGCACAGTGTCTCATACCTGTAATCCCAGCATTTTGGGAGGCCAAGAGAGGTGGATTACTTGAAGCCAGCATTTCAAGACCAGCCTGGCCAGCATGGCAAAACCCTGTCTCTACTGAAAATACAAAAATTAGTTCAGCATGGTGGTGGGTGCCTGTAGTCCCAGTCTCTTGGGAGACTGAGGCAGGAGAATCACTTGAACCCAGGAGGTGGAGGTTACAGTGAGCTGAGATTGTGCCACTGCACTCCAGCCTGGGTGACAGAGTGAGACTCTGTCTCAACAAACAAACAAATAAACAAAAACCAAAAACACACTGTGCAATGTATCTCAAAGTAATTTTTAAAATATTATTTCTGTTTAATTGAGGCTTTATACCCTTTGATCATCATTTCACTTAGCATAATGCTCTCTAATTCCATCCATGTTGTTGCAAATGACAATTTTTTTTAAGACTCAATAGTATTTCATTGTGTGTGTGTGTATTTTCTGTATTCGTTTATCTGTTCATGCACACAAGTTTGTTTCATAATCTTGCTCTTTTAAATAGTGCTGCAATAAACATAAGAGTCCAGACATTTTTTCAACATACTTATATCAAATCTCATGGGTAAATATCAAGAAGTGTGATTGCTGGATCATATGGTAATTCTATTTTTAGTTTTTTGAGGAATATCCATACAGTTTTCATAATTGCTGTACTAATTTGCATTACCAGCAACACTGTACAGCATTCCTGTTTTCTCCACATCCTGGCCAACTCTTGTTATTTTTCATCATTTTGATAATAGTCATTCTGACAAATGTGAGGTGATATCTCATTGTGGTTTTAATTTGTATTTTCCTACCCAATTTATTTTTGCATATTGGTTTTGTGTCCTGCTACTTTTCTGAATTTATTAATTCTAAAAATATTTTTGTGGAATCCATAAGGTTTTCTACATATAAGATTATGTCATCTGTAAACAGGAACAATTTTACATCTTTCATTCCATTTTGGATGCCTTTATTTCTTTTTCTTGCCTAATTGCTCTGGCTCGGACTTCCAGAACTATGTTGAATACAAGTGGCAAGAGTGGGTATTCTTGGTTTGCTCTTGGTCATCAAGAAAAACTTTTAGATTTTCACTGAGTATGATGTTAGCTATGGGCTTTTTATATACGGCCTTTATTATGTTGAGAAAATGTTCTGCTTTTCCTAGTTTGTTGCGAGTTTTATTATAAAAGGGTATTGGATTTTATCTAACTATTTTTCTCCATTTATTGAGATGATCATGTGATTTGTATCCTTCATTCTTAATGTGGTTTGTCACATTAATTGATTTCCTCTTGTTAAAACATCCTTGCATCCCAAAGATAAATACCACTTCACAAGGGTGCCAAAAATACCCAATAGGGAAAGAAAGACTCTCTTCAACAAATGATGTTGAGAAAACTGAGTATTCACCTGCAAAATAATGAAATTTGTTCCTTATCCTACACCATACACAAAAATTAACTCAAAATGAGTTAGATTTAAATATAAGCTTTAACTCTATAAATCTCTTGGATGAAAACTGTATTAGTCCTTTTCCACACTGCTATAAGGACATACCTGAAACTGGGTAATTTATAAATTAAAGAGGTTTAATCAAATCACAGTTCTACATGGCGGGGGAGGCCTCAGGAAACTTAAAATCGTGGTGGAAGGCACCACTTCATAGGGTGACAGGAGAGAATGAGTGCACAGCGAAGGAAGAAGCCCCTCATAAAACCATGGATTTTGTGAGAACGCACTATCATGAGAATGACATGGGGAGGAACTGCCCTCATTATTCAATTACCTCCCACCGGGTCCCTCTCAACATGTGGGGATTATGGGATTATGATTCAAGATGAGATTTGAGTGGGGACGCAAAGCCAAACCATATAAAACACTAAGGAGAAAGCCCCTCATGAAATTGGTCTTGGCAATCATTTAACATATGTAACATCAAAAGCACAGACTACAAAAGCAAAAATAAGCAAGTTTATGACATCAAACATAGCAAAGAAAATAATCAACAGAGTGAAAATGCAACTCATGGAATTGGAGAAAATATTTGTAAACCATATATCAAATAAAGGGCTAATTTAATTTCTAAAATATATAAGAAACTCATAGAGCTCAATAGGAAAAAAAAAAGAAAAAGAAAAAAGAAACAAAATTTAGCAACCAGTTGAAAACAAGCAAAGGGGTTAAATAAATACTTAACAAAAGAAGACATACAGTTATCAGCAGGTATATAAAAAGGTGTTCAACATCACTAGTAATGAAGAACTGCAAATAATAACCTCAATAAGGTAACATTTTACACCTGTTCCAATGGCTATTATCAAAATAAAAGAAGAAACAACAGCTAGTAAGAATGTGGGAACATTGAAACCCTTACACACTATTGTTAAAGTAAAACGATACTGCCACTGTGAATAGCAGTACAGAAGTTCCTCAAAAACTTAAGAATAGATCACTATAAATTCAGCAATCCTACTTCTAGATACTTAGTCATGAAAGCTAAAATTAGGATATTAAAGACATGTTAGCACACCTACATTCATCGTAGCATTCGCAATAGGTCTAATGTAAGAGCAACCTAAATGTCCATGAATGGATGAAGGGATACATGAAATTATAAATAATTATATGTCTATAATTATAATTACATATTTATAATTAAATAATTATATATTTTAGAGTATAACTAATATATAATATGTTACATAATACATATGAATTATTATGTATTATATAATATAAATAACATATATTTTATATATTGTATATAATATATAGCATATGTTATGTATAATATAAATAAATATAATTACATGTAATATAGTATTAGTATATATAATATAGGAGTACATACAGTATATATAATATACTATTATATATAATATGTATTATATATACTTTTATATAAGAAAGTATATATTACATATATTTTATTTATATTAATATATATTATATATGTAGGTTATATATTATATGTTACATATAGGTATTACCTACCTATATGTAACATAATAGACATATATATGTGACATATAATACACACATTTATATACTTTCATATGTAATATATATTACGTGATTCTATCTGTGTCTCTCTATATCTATCTATATATATATACACACATATATATAACTTTTTTATGCATTAATCTAGTAAAAAGAAAAAGAAGGAAATCCTGCAATATGCAACAACATGGATGAAACTTAAGGTCATTATACTAAGTGAAATAAGCCAGTCACAGAAGAACAAATAGTGCATGATTCCACTTATATGAGGTACCTAAAATAAACTCATAGAAGCAGAGAGCAGAATAATGGTTGATGCATGGAGAAGAAGGTAATAGGGAGTTGCTAATCAATAGGTATAAAGTTTTACATCATGCAAGATAATTAAGTTTTAGAAATCTGCTATAAAACATTGTACCTATAGTTATCAATATCATATTGTATACTTAAAAATATATTAAAAGGCCTGGCATGGTGGCTTACACCTGAAATCTCAGCACTTTGGATTCTGAAGTGGGTGGATCACTTGAGGTCAGGAGTTTGAGACCAGCCTGGCCAACATGGTGAAACCCCAACTCTACCAAAAAATACAAAAAAAATTATTCAGGTATGGTGGTGCATGCCTATAGTCCCAGCTACTTAGGAGGCCGAGGAAGGAGAATCACTTCAATCTGGGAGGCAGAGGCTGCAGTGGGCCGAGACTGCACCACTGCGTTCCAGCCTGGGCAACAGAGCAAGACTGTCTTTAAAAGAATATAAAAATCTATTAAAAAGATACATTTCATGTTAAGCGGCCTTCAAAAAAATCGAATTTAAGATTAAAAACAAAACAAAACCAGGAAAATGTCATTCTTGTTTAATGTTTAACTCCTGATAGTATTCAAATCCCACCACACCTCCTGTGTCTTCTGGCCCTCATCAAGCTGATAGAAATGTCAGTGTTCCCTCCTTTGTAGTTGATAGAAAGTTCAAGCCGCACAAACCCAAACCCATGCTCAGGAAACACTATCCCAGACCTACCTTATAACCAACAGAATCAATCTTACCAACATATGAGCTAAGGTAGTCAGCTCTCCTGGCTCTCTCAATTCATTTTTGGACCAATTACTCTGCACTTCTACAGAACACTTCATTATGTAAATAATAAAACTGTTCATCTCTGGATTAGTCCGCTCTTCCACTGCTATAAATAAATACTTAAGACTGGTTAATTTTTGAAGAAAAGAGTTTTCATTGGCTTGTGGTTCTATAGGCTCTACAGGAATCAAGGCAGTTTCTGCTTTAGGGAAGGCCTCAGGAAAATTACAATCACGGCAGAAGGGAAAGGAGAAGCAGGCACATCTTACGTGACCAGAGCAAAAGAAAGAGAGAGCGGAGAGGTGCTACACACTTTTAAACAACTGCATATCATAATAATTCATTCAGTTACTATTATGAGAACAGTGCCAGGGGGATGATGCTAAACCATTCATGAAAAACTGCTCCAGTGATTTATTCCCCTCCTGCCAGGCCCCATCTCCATCATGGGGATTACAATTGAACATAAAATTTGGGTGGGGACACAGATTCAAACCATATCCTTCCACCCCAGCCCTTTCCAAATCTCATGTCCTTCTCAAACTGCAGAATACAATCATGCCTTCCCATTGGTCCCCAAAATCTTAACTCACTCCGGCATTTACCCAAATGTCCAAAATCCAAAGTCTCATCTGAGGCAAGGCAGGTCCCTTCCACCTATGAGCCTGTAATATAAAAAATAAACAAGTTAGTTATTCCCAAGACACAATGGAGGTACATGCATTGGGTAAATACTCCCATTCCAAAAGGGAGAAATCAGCCAAAAGAAGGGGGATACAGTCTCTATGCAAGTCCTAAACCCAGCAGGGCACTCATTAAATCTTAAAGCTCCAAAATAATCTCCATTGATTCCATGTCTCACATAAAGGAACACTGGTGTAAGTGATAGGCTCAGAAGGCCTTGGGCAGCTCCGCCACTGTGGCTTTCCGGGGTTCAGTCCTCAAAGCTGCTCTCAAGGAATGGCTTTGAGTGCCTGCAGCTTTTCAGGTACATAGTGCAAGCTGTTGGTGGCTCTACCATTCTGAGGCCTGTAAGACAGTGGTCCTCTTCTCAGAAGTTCCCCAGTGGCGCCCCTGTGTGAGGCCCCACCTCTAACATTGGGGATTAGAATTGAGCAGATATTTGGGTCCAGACACAGATACAAGCTATATCAATCCCCACTTGATATATGAGTGACATCGTAAGAATGAAACTGAACACCTAATTTTAAACGCGCGTTGCGAAGCTCTAAGTAAATTCATTCTGGTGAGTTAACATCATCCAGAGTTTGAAATTACTAATCCAGTAATGTCTTTATAATGTTTGATTACCTTGGTAAATCTAGTTCTGTTCTTTTACTTTCTGAAAGAGGTGTAGAAAATTGGTTTTATTTTTATTTAAATACTTGACATAATTTAGCTGTAAAACCATCTTGACCTGAAGTATTATGTAAACATTGTTGATTATTATTTTAAATCCTTTAATGGACGTATTACTATGTAGATTTTGCTTTATTTTCTGACGTATTTGGAAAGATTTTGAGAAAAAAATTCTTAATTTTTTTAAGTCGTCAAATTTGTTGACAGATGTTCATTATATTCTCTTATATTTTTGATGTTGGTAAGATCAGGTATTCCGTAACTGATATTGGTAGTTTGTGATATCTTTCTGTTTAATTAGTTTATCAGTTTTGTTAACCTTTTTCAAGAGTCTGCTTTTGACTTCTTGTTTTATGTATTCTGTCAATCTCTATATTTTAATGGGAAAATTTGGTCCACTGTCATTTAATGTAAATTGTATGTGGTAGAATTTGTCTGACATTTTATTTGTTTTCTTTATGTTCCTTCTTAATTTGCCACTTGTTTATTCTTGCCTGAATTAAAAAAAAAACAAACAAACTTAATTTAAATGCCTCAATTGGCTTTTAAAGACTTTTTAAAGAGAAATTATACTTCTCTTTAAAATTGAGAGGAAGATACAGAGATTTTCCATATACCCACTGCCCTTACACATGTATAGCCTCATCAATTGTAGACACCTTCCACCAAAGAGTGGTACATTTCTTATAATTAATAAACATGCACTGAAACAGCATTATCACCCAAAGTTCACAGTTTATATTAGGATTCATTATTGGTGGTGTACTTTCTATGAGTTTGAAAAATGTATAATGATATATATCTACTATTCTTTTGTCATATTGAGTATGCACATTGCCTACAAAATATTGTGCTGTTGCCCTTTATTCATCTATTCCTCCTCCACTGATCTTTTTTCAGTCTCCATAATTTTGCCATTTCCCAAATGTCAAGAAATTGATCGATTTTATCTAGGTTATCAAATTTGTGTGCATAGTTATTGATAGTATTCTTTTGTTATCCATTTAACATCCATGGGCTCTGTCATTTCTGTTGTTAGTAATTTGTGTCTTCTTTTTATTCCTTAGCCTGATTCAAGGTTTATCAATTTTATTGATTTTTCAAAGAATCAGTTATTAGTTTCATTTTTGTCTATTGATTTTCTGTTTCGCTTTTCATTAATTTCTGTTCCAACTTCTATTATTTTTTCTCTTCTGCTTATTTCAAATTTAATTTGCTCTTTTTTTTTTTTTTTTTTTTTTTTTTAGTTTCCTAAAGTAGAATCTTAGATTATTTATTTTAGACAATTCTTTTATTGAAATATATCCATTTGGCTGGGCGTGGTGGTTCAAACCTGTAATCCCAGCACTTTTGGTAACCAAGGCAGGTGCATCACCTGAGGTCAGGTGTTCGAGACCAGCATGGCCAACATGGTGAAACTTCATCTCTAATAAAAATACAAAAAGTAACCAGGCATGGTGGTGCATGCCTGTAATCCCAGCTACTTGGGAGACTGAGGCAGGAAAATCACTTGAACCTGAGAGGCAGAGGTTGCAGTGAGCTGAGATTGCACCATTGCACTCCAGCCTGGGCGACAGAACAAGATCCTCTCTCAAAGCAGAAACAAAAATAACAACAACAACAACAAAAATATATATCCATTCAATCTCATAAATTTTTCTCAGCCCTGATTTCACTGCACCCTACAAACTTTCATAAACTATATTTTTATTCAGTTAAAAATATTTTTAAATTTATTTTGAGATTGTTTCTTGACCCATGTTTTATCTTGAAGTATGTTATTCATTCTTCATGTATTTTGGAATTTTCCTGTTGTCTTTCTATCACTGATTTCTAATTTTAATCCATTATGGTATGAATACATCCATGGTAATATGGTTTGGCTGTGTCCTCACCCAAATCTCAACTTGAATTTATCCCCTGAAATGCTCACATGTTGTGGGAGGGACCTAGGGGGAGGTAATTGAATCATGGGGGCCAGTCTTTCTCATGCTATTTCTGTGATAGAGAATAAGTCTCAAAAGATCCTATGGTTTTGTCAGGAGTTCCTGCTTTTGCATTTTTCTCTTGCTGCCGCCATGTAAGAAGTGTCTTTTGCCTCCTGCCATGATTCTAAGGCCTCCCCAGCCATGATGAACTGTAACTCCAACTAAACCTCTTTTTCTTCTCAGTCTCAAATATGTCTTTCTCAGCAGTGTGAAAAAGGACTAATACAGTAAATTTATACTAGGAGCGGGGTGTTGCTGAAAAGATACCTGAAAATGTGGAAGCGACTTTGGAACTAGGTAACAGGCAGAGGTTGGAACAATTTGAAGGACTCAGAAGAAGATCACGAAATGTGGGAAAGTTTGGAACTTCCTGGAGACTTGTTGAATGGCTTTTCCCGAAACGCTGATAGCAATATGGACAATAAAATCCAGACTTTGGTGGTCTCACATGGAGATAAGGAAATTGTTGGGAACTGGAGTAAAGCTGACTCTTGTTATGTTTTAGCAAAAAGACTGGCAGAACTTTGCCCTGGCTTTAGAAATTTTTGGAACTTTGAACTAGATAGAGATGATTTAGAGTTTTTGGCAGAATAAATTTCTCAGCAGGAAAGCATTCAAGAGGTGACTTGGGTGCTACCAAAGGCATTCAGCTTCGTAAGGGAAAGAGAACATAAAAGTTCAGAAAATTTGCATCCTGACAATGCAGTAGAAAAGAAAAATTCATTTTCTGGAGAAAAATTCAAACTGAGTGCAGAAATTAGCATAAGCAGCAAGGAGAGCAATGTTAATCCCCAAGACCATGGGAAAAATGTCTCGAGGCCATACCAGAGACCTTCACGGCAGCCCCTCCCATCACAGACCCAGAGGCCCAGGAGGAAAAAGTGGTTTCATGGGCTGGATCCAGGGTCCCTGTGCTGTGTGCAGCCTAGGGACTTGGTGACCTGTGTCCCAGCTGCTCTAGCCATGGCTGAAAGGGGCCAGTGTAGAGCTTGGGTTGTGGCCTCAGAGGGTGGAAGCTCCAAGCCTTGGCAGCTTCCTTGTGGTGTTGAGCCTGCACATGCACAGAAGTCAAGAATTGAGGTTTGGGAACCTCTGCATAGATTTCAGAAGAGGTATGGAAACACCTGGATGCTCAGGCAAAAGTTTGCTGTGGTCAGGGGTGGAGGTAGGGGCTGGGGTGGGTAGGGTGGCTCATGGAGAACATCTGCTAAGGCAATACAAAAGTGAAAAGTGTGGTCGGAGCCCCTACACAGATGGGAACCCACCTCTGTATCAGTATGACCTGGATGTGAGACCTGGAGTCAAAGGAGGTCATTTTGGAGCTTTAAAATTTGACTGCTCTGCTGGATTTTGGACTTCCATGGACCCTGTAACCCCTTTGTTTTTGATCAATTTCTCCCATATGGAATGGCTGTATTTACCCAATAACTGTACTGCCCATTGTATTTAGGAAGCAACGAGCTTGCTTTTGATTTTACAGACTCATAGGTAGAAGAGACTTGCCTTGTCTCAGAGGAGTCTTTGGACTGTGAACTTTTGGGTTAATGCTGAAATGAGTTAAGACTTTGGGAGACTGTTGAAAAGGCATGATTGGTTTTGAAATGTGATGACATGAGATTTGGAGGGGCTGGGGTGCAATGATGTGGTTTGGCTGAATCCCCACCCAAATCTCAAATTGTGTCTCCCAGGATTTCCATGTGTTATGTTATGGGAGGAACCCAGGGGGAGGTAATTGAATTATGGGGGGCTTGTCTTTCACATGCTATTCCCATGCTATTCTCGTGATAGTGAGTAAGTCTCATGAGATCTGATGCTTTTATAAAGGGTTTCTGCATTTGCATCTTCCTCATTTTTCTCTTGCTGATGCCATGTAAGAAGTCCCTTTCACCTCCCACCATGGTTCTGAGGCCTCTCCTGCCATGCGAAAGTATAAGTCCAATTAAACCTCTTTTTCTTCCCAGTCTCGGGTGTGTCTTATCAGTAGTTTGAAAATGGACTAATACATATGGTATGATTCATTTTACTATTTTATTTTGAGGTTGGTTATTACTGTGTTACCCAGGGTGCAGTGCAGTGGTATAATCATAGCTCACCAAAGCCTCTAGCACCTGGGCTCAAAGGATTCTCCCACCTCAGATACCCAAGTAGCTGGGACTACAGACATCACCACCACTTGAGACTCTGATTTCTATCCTTTTTAAATTTGTTAAGGTGTGTTTCATGTCTCAGAATGTAGTCTACCTTGGTGAATATTCCACATGAATTTGATAATATGTATTCTGCTGTTGTTGGATGAAGTAGTCTAAAGCAATCAATTCTATTGAATTGATTGATGATATTGTTGAGTTCAACTGTGTCCTTATTAATTTTCTAACTGCTGCTATGTTTCTAATAGAAGGATGTTGAAGTCTCTAACTATCATAGTGTATGTATTTACTTCTTGCAATTCTATTCATTTTTTTCTTCTTGTATTTTGATGCTCTATTTTTAGGAACACATATATTAAGTGTTGTTATGCCTTCTTAGAGAATTGACCTCTTCTTCAGTATGCAATGCCCCTCTTTACCCCTGACAATTTTTCTTGCTTAATTAGCTATTTCCACTTTATTGTGATTAGTGTTAGCATGTTATGCATTACTTATTTTTACTGTATATGTGTGTTTATATATGAAGTAGGTTGTTGTAGACAACATATAGTTGGGTGTCATTTTTTATCCATGCTAAAAATCTCTATCTTTTATTTGGTACATTTAGGCAATTGAAATTAAATGTGATTATTGATGTAATTAGATTAATATCTATCATATTTGTTACTGTTTTCTATTTTCTACCCTTAATGTTTGTTTCTATTTTTATCTTCTTTTTGTCTGCCTTTTGTTGTTTTAATTATGCATGTTATATACTTCCATTTTCTCTCTGTTTTAAATATATTAGTTCTTTTTTTTTTTTTTATAGTAGTTACCCTAGGGTTTGCAACAATACATTTACAACTGATCAAAGCTTATTTTCTAATAACACTATACCATATCATAGTTTCAGGTAGTAAAACAAAATGAAAGCCATCCTAATTATAAACAAAAATACTTATAAAAACAAATAATCATAATTCTGTACTCCCGTAGCTTGTATCATTGCTGTCATTCATCTCACTATTATGTATAAGCATACATAAGCATATATGTACACTCATTTTTATTAAGGCCTCAAGAAGAGTTACTGATTTTTCAGTTTTTACTTGTTAGGTTTTTACCTGTTAGGATGAAGTGGCAACTTCCAAGCTGCTTACATGCAGAATTGGAAATTGAACACAATTGGCATTTTAATTACATCTGTTTGCATTATTTTATTGGTTTCTTTATGTTTGGACAGCTCCAGGGATTACAGTTAAAGTTTTTAGCTTTCCAAAATCTCCTTAGCCTCAGTAATGTAAAATGTACATTCAGTAATATAGGGCAAGTTACCCCCTACTCTAAGCTTTAATGCTATAATTGACGTATGTATTACCTTTTGTTCCATATAATACCCTCAGAATGTTTACATTTTTGCCTTAAAGTCATATTTATTTTAAATAAATTAAAAAGAAAATATAGTCTTTAACACTTTTCCACATCTTTAAAATTTTTAGTTCTTATATATTTAATAAAGATCAAGATTTCCTTTTGGTACTATTTTTCTCTATCCAAGAGAATTATATGTGTGTGTGTGTGTGTGTGTGTGTATGTGTATATATATACATTCCTTTTCTGAAGTAGAAATATGCTAGTGATAATTCTCTTATTAAGAACTTTCTTGAGCGAGTTTTCTTTTATCTAGTCTTTGTTATGTCATTTTCATTTTGAATCATATTTTTGTTTGATACAAAATTCTACTGTGATGGCTATTTGTTTTTTCTTTGTTTTTGAAGTTGTCATTCCCCTGTCTTCTGGACTGAAATGTTCCTGATGAGAAATCCGCTGTCATTCAAATATTTATCATCCTAAATATAATTAGATGAACTTTTCTGAGTGCTTACAAAGTTCTCTTTAAATTTGATTTAAATTAATCAATTTAACTTTGTTTTCAAACTATGATATGCTTATGAGTACCTTTCTTGTATTTGTTTGCTTGGAGTTTGCACTACAGATGTTGAATCTGTAAATGTATATATTTTGTCATTTTTATAGATTGTCAGATATTATTTATTCTGAAAACTCATTCCTTCTTTGTACCCCCTGTTTCCTGTTGGATTTTTATTATGCATATTTTACAACTTTTGATATTTTCCATGTGTCTCTAAGGCTCTATTCATTTTTTTCTATCTTTATTCTTCAAGTCATATAATTCTATTGATCTCTTTTTGAGTTTACTCAATCTTCTTCCACTGTCAATCTACTCTAAATCCCATCTAATACATATTTTTAATTTCAGATGTTGTTTTTTAAATTTTATATCTTTTTTGTGGTCTTTTTTGGAATTTCTGTTTCTCTACTGAGAATTTTTAAATCTACTATGAAAATATTATTTTAAAAGCTTCTTAACATCCTTACCTGAAAATCTAATATCTACATGTCTTAATATTGATATCCATTTGATTGCCTATTTTCTTGAATATGGGTCACATTTTCCTGTTTCTTTATATAACTTGAAATTATAAATTGTGTCCTGGACATTATAAATGAAACTCTGTAAAGATACTTTTCTATTGTTTCAGTAAGTTTCTTCAAATAATCTTTTAAAGTAGGTGATTGAATGTGTTGAACCAAAACTCCATATTTTGATATCTTAGTTAAATCGTTTTGCCTCCAGTGGGCTTCTTGTAGTTATCTTCTTAAATGTATGCATCATTCAGAGGCCACAGGTTTAGGCTGAGTATTTACAAATGATTGAAATTGCCTTGCTAAGACTCTCTCCTCCCTAGGATTCACCCCTTACTTTTCATCTTCTGTGGTTGCCCAAAACTCTGCTTCTTCAATCTAATTATACTGTAGTTTTCTATTATTTCTGAAATTTGAATTACATATGTCTTGATTTTAACTAAACAGCACTTACTGTGGCCTGCCCTTTGACTACAATCCACTTAAAAATAGAAAACGTACCTAATTCCATTCCCTTAATCTTGATTTCAAACTCCCTTCTTCATTTGTCTGCTTTTATTATCTTTCTAGTCCCTGAAGGTAGTTTTCAAGAATATTTTATCCGTAATTATTATTTATTATTTGTATGATACTTGACAAACTGGGAACTATTTTCAAATAAAACCTGCCAATTGTGAAAGTATAACTTTACAATCTGTAATTAAACATAAACACACTTTACATAATACAAAACATTTAAATACACGAGCATAGGCAGAGAAAATGTAAAACATGGTTGGAAAGGATTCATACCAACTTCAGGTTGGTGTTTACTTCTGGCACTGAGGAATGAATAATTTATTTTTTAGGGTCATAAGAGGAAATGCATCATTTATTTTAGGATATTAAAATTGGGGGAAAGGCCGGGTGGGTTTACTTAAATTACAACTAATTATAAAGAAACAAGAAAGATAGAAGATATTGTTAGAGTATAGTACAGGAAACATAAATTTGAAGCAGGAAAGCTCTTCCATTCCTAAATCAGGACCCAGCAAAAGAGATTATTTTCCTCAAGTTAAAAGTGGCTTTCTGTTGAAAAAATTTCATCATAAAGTGTTCACCACTAGAGTATTAAATAACCTGAGTTTAATCTTTTCTCTCCTGTAATCTCCTACTGCATTTTTCCAATGGCATCCAAACTGGAAGTCAGAAGAAGGGAACCTATTAAATCAGTACCTGTAGATCAGCCTACCGTGGGATAAAGCATGAAGAAATGTGTAGAAAGCAGATCTGAAGGGCAAAGAGATGATATCTCACATCATCCATTCCATTTATCCCTTCACATCCACTTTTGTACTTAATCTTGCTAGAATATTATCTACTGGAAAGAGAAAATATTTATAAAGTCTTATCCATCTGTATTATCGTAGAGTAATGACAAATGGTAACAGGAAACTAAATTGTTAGGCCACTTAATATAAGGTAGGAGGGGAAAATAAGATAAAATAACACAATTATGTATAAAAAAATGTAGCACTATAGTCCCTCCCTGTGGCAAGATTTGAGGACTAAGTTGGTAATCATGGTTCCTTCTTCAACTATACATTTGTTGTTAACTTTACCTTTTGCTAGCACCTTGGCTAGATTGGCTAGACTTTACTTAGTGGATTAAAAAGATCTTCATTCTAGCAGGATCTAAGTTCTTATTGGTGTTGTGTTTATTCAGTTCCCATAACATTCTATTGATTAGAATTATTGGGCAAGAAGGTATAAGAGGCTCTCCAGTGGGCTGGTCATGGTGGCTCACTCCTGTAATCCCAGCACTTTGGGAGGCCGAGGCAGGCAGATCATGAGGTCAGGAGATCGAGACCCTGGCTAACAAGGTAAAACCCCATTTCTACTAAAAATACAAAAAATTAGCTGGGCGTGGTGGCACGTGTCTGTAGTCCCAGCAACTCGGGAGGCTGAGGCAGGAGAATCTTGAACCTGGGAGGCACAGGTTGCAGTGAGCCAAGATCACACCACTGCACTCCAGCCTGAGCAACAGAGAGAGACTATGTCTCAGAAAAACAAAAGGAGCCCCAGTGAACCCTGTTCATCCAGAGATATTTCTACTCGTTCCTATTGTGTTGAGACATCCCAATTTCTCCATGGTAATTTTAACAGTCTCCTAAGCAAATATAGTAATTGTTTTTCTACATTTTGTTTCATTGGCAAGATGAGCTTAACATGGCCATCAGTCAGTCTCAGCTTCCAGTTTACAGTCAAGCATAACAGAAACTCTACCTTGCAGTAATGAGACCCAAAAATTCAGAACTGAGTTTCTTTTTAACTTTTTCATAACCAGGGTGAGCTGATCCAGGAAAAAGGAAACAGGATGGAGGAGGCCTTGTTATTTGCATTTTCATGATTTTTATCTCAATGCGTTCAGATCACCTAGTATCCAAGGATGAATGCTTTCATCAGGATACATTGTTATGCCTCTAGAAGGATCTAGTTATTTTTTATCTGATTTTTTTCTTATAGGAAATTATGTAAGTGGATTGGATTTTATGTATATTAAGTTTGAATAGGGATATCTAGATAGAAAAGTATAGCATATAGTAATATATGTAACTGAAACTCTCAAGAGTAGACAGATTTTGAAGTACAGATCTATAATTCATCTACAAGGATTAAAATAATCTAATCAGAGAAAATCAGATATCTCAATAAAATAAAATTAAGTACATGAAAAGTTGACCAAAGGGACTTGTAACATAATCATGTTTAACTTTTAGGGGAAGGGAAAAGAGCTAACAAAATAGTCAGTGGAGTAATCTGAAAGATGGAAGAATGAAGAAGATGGAGTGTAAAGCCAAACAGAAAAACAGGATTATCATTTAGGATGTGATCATGTGATATACTGTAGAAAAAAAGACACGAGATGTCCTTGGGCTTGTTCTTTTGGAGTTCAGGATCTTGACAAAAGAGGTTTTGCTACATCACCTCAACAGAAAATCTCTAGGTTTTAATAAAAAGTGTATATGGTAAGGCATTAAGTGAAACCATGGGAGTAGTAAAAATAATATTCTTTTAAAACTTGAGTAGTTAAAAAGAGAGAGTTGATTTTAAGAATATTATTTTTCTAAGGTGAATGAAGTTTTGTACTATCCAAATTGAAAAGGCCAACTGATAGCTGAGAAGAAACAATTAAAAATATTAATACAGTAAATAAGTCTTGATGTATTCTAATGAATTTTCAAGACATCATTGATGAAGAGGACATGTTGGAAAAGTGTCAAAACAAAACAAAGAATGTTTTGTATGATAAGCACAAGAAGCACATTAATTTCAGACTGTAATTTGTAATAATCAATACTTGAAAATACATGTCTAAGGAAAAATAATAAATGTATGTCTAATTCATGCATAATTCAAGTAAGAAAATAAATTAATATTTTCTAACATTAAAGGAGTGAGAAAACTAACACTTTTTAATATTATTATTTTTGTGGTGATGCAGAATTCTTTGAGCAGCCATTTATGTTTGGAGAAAGTCTCATAATATAAGTTCTTCTTTTCTAATGGGAAAGTTGATATTTACTCTCCACTTTTCCCTTTATTCTGGAGACTGGAAACATGTGATCTCAAAACTTCCAAGCAAATAGAGTCGGTGATATTTTAATTAAGAAATAAGCAATGTGAAAAATAAAGCACTGAAAAGGATCAATCTTTAGATGATGTAACACTGGAGGCCTCTTACAGGCAGCAGTTGCAAAGCTTCTGGACACGTTGATGTATTGTATTGTGTGTAAACAACAGTTGTGTGCTCACTAAATCAGCTTTTGAATCTGAACTCCTGACTATATCAGAGATTTCTGGGATACCCTTCAACAAATTATCTGTATTCTTAAACTAACCAGAATGTATAGAGTTGTGGCAACTATTAAAACTGATATAGTGTTTGGTGCCACACGGGCAACAGAAAATGGAAATCTTTCAGTAAGGTAGCTAATAGTACAAAAAGATGTTACTCAAGCAGCCCACAGTGTTTAGAGGCAGAATGGTAATACAATTAGTGCATTTCATCAAGAGTCATAAAACTCCCAGTGAAGGCAAAGCTTTGAGTCATCCAGTAGCCATTGACACCAAACAGTATGATGAGCATGAAGAATTGAAAGAAGGTGGAATGCCTTGTGGCTTCTAATTACACTGTGAAGTTAAATAAATTTCAAAATCCTTGGCTCAATATATGTTAAGAGATCTGGGAGAAAAAAAATCTGTTATTTCTTATAGGTTAAGATAACATAAAATTTGATTCAATGGGTTTCTAATTTATGACAATTTTTGTTGGGAATTTTTTTCTAATATGAAAATTAGAACATGAGTTTGAAAATACAGAGTACTACATTGTAAGGGAAAACTATTGGATGCTTTTGATGGCTCGAAGAACCTAAAAAACACCCTGATGTTTTATTAAACAGCTCTTGTGGTATAGTGGGAAGAGATAAAGTTGGAAACTGTATTACATTGATTTATATGAGTAACGAAACATAAAATATTGTGATAAGAAGTGTCAAATTGAAGTCCGTGAAGTCCTCTCTTTATAGAAAATCCAGTTTTCACACATTTTGAGTAAATCAAAGACATTAATGCAATATTTAGGACTTGACCAATTTTGGAGACATCCTCATGACACCCAGAGGCATCTTGGAATTAAGAGCTTAGTTAAGGGGAACAGACACACTAGTTCAAATTTTAAGTCTCCCACTCACTACTTGCATTTTCTAGGACAATTTTTTAAAATTTTCTATACCTCCATTTTCTTATTTGTAACTGCAAAGAAAAGTACTATCTACCTGCTAGAGTGATACTGTAAGCATTAAATGAGATAATTGCAAAGTCTTAGAACAGAGTGTGAAATAATGTGTGTGTTAAAATTAAAAGATATGTTTGGCCAGTCTAGAATTCAAATAGACTTTGAAAAATGACAATAATTTATTGCCAGTGAAGTTGCTTGTTAAATTCAGCATTTCATTTGCTGTGCCAGATTGGCCACTTAATTGGAGGAAATAAGAGAAAGAAAAGCCTTTGGTACCTATTATTTCATTCTTCAGCTGTCAAATGCTTTGTCTCCTGTATTTCAAAAACCAGGAAAACTAAAGGAGCCATTGTCATTCCTTGGCAGGTGCAGCAATACACTTTCATTACCTAAACTTAGGTCAGTATCATTTTTATTTATATTTCATAGATACTGATATCTTTTCATGTAACAGGATAAAAACCCATCCATTATCTTGATGCTAAGATAATAATAGTGCTGTCTGTCTGCGGAATAGGTGTCCTGTATTTCTTGCAAAAATCAGATTACTGTAGGTAGGTGAGAGAGAAATTGGTTAAAATAGTATGTTACCTTAAGTACCTTATCATGTAAAAAACGCATTTTCCATTCTTGTTTTAATTATAACAGATATAACTGATTTTTTGTGCATTTATTCTGTTTCGTTAATTTAATCTATCAGATGGTCTCTGCCTTTTAATGCTATAAATTAACTCAGTTATATTATTGTCAAAATGGAAATAATTTATATGCTTAAAATATTTTTGTATTTTATAATTTATAACATCCTATATTTTTAATCTTTACTCCAGTTTAATTATTTTTCCTTTGTTCATCATTTGTTTTAGCCTGTGTTTTGAAAAGCACTGAGCATATTGTTCAGGTAACACGTTAGTGTATTTTTGCAAAGAGCAGATCCTACACTTCCTCCTCTCTCACAGTGAAGCTGACACTCTTTATTGAATACTCCTGCTAGATCTGCAACTTATTTGATGGTTCTCTCTGGAAAATGATGCTATTTCCTCACTCCTGCTACCTCCACTGGAATAAATTCTCTATGATCTCTATTGATTTGATAAAAATCTATAGGAGGTTTATATAATTAATGAAATTTACAACCATGCTTTCAGTTCAAAGGATTTGGTGTTTTTAGCGTTTATGATAGGATAAGACTTCTGCCTCATAAGATGGGAGGTGCTCCAAAAGTAGGAGAGAGATTCAGAGGTTCTGTTGCTGGATGACTAAAAAATTGGCAAATATCTTTCGGTGTCCCCTTTTTGGCTGTACTTTATCATAAAAACGGAGGGGAGCCAAAACTCCTTACAACTTTATGACTTATATTAAAAAATATATGTAACTCTTTTCCCCAAAGAAAAATCCTATGTCTCTTCAATCTTTGCATATCAAATTCTGAGCTCTTTAAGTGACATACTTTCTTCTTGCTTTGTTTTTTGTGATTTTCCATAGATATTCTGTAATCCATCGACTAAATGTTAAAGTGAACGAAAGCCAATACATTCCTATATAAAATTGTGTAGGAGAAGAAAATTAAGAAATAATAAAAATACATGATTTCCATCTCATAGTAAGTGAAGACATGCCAGTTAAGGATATATATCCAATTCTACAATTAATAGTGATTCTATTATTATTTATAAAGGATCAGAAATAATTTGTGTTAATTTCATCAGTGGTCACAAAAGGAGATTCTAGATTCTGAAAACTAGAGAAAAACAAATTGTAATATACCTTCAGAAATTTTTGAAGTTACTACAAGAGAATAAAAATCTATTTTAAAATTTCACTTTATTACTTGAAGAAGAGGAAAAATAAAGCAAAAATGTCAAGGAAAGGCAAGGAAATATAAAAGTCATAAGAAAAAGTGTATTCGTATAATAATGTAAAAGGGCTAGATTTCTGAATCATTATAAAAATTAAGGATATTCACGGTAGTTTGGAAAAGCACATAATATATATTCTCTTGGGAGCAAGGCATAAAATACTTTTTCAATACATCTCAAAGAAAAACAAAGATGCCTACTTATTAATATTAAAGTCAAAACAATAAAATTTAATATAAAACATTTTAGATGGGGCAACATGTTCATCTTATATTGATAAAATGTAAACCCTTAAAGACATAACAGGTATAAATCTCAATATTTTTGTTTTAAGCAAAATATTTGGTAACGTTCCTAACTGAACCAACTGTTTTCAGGGACCTTTCAGATCCTCCTATCTCCCCACTGATCTTATTTTCACTGTTAGCATTCTTTAGAAGCTCAACTTGCTGCACAATGGTATTGGTTTAGTATTCTACCAAAATTTATAGTTTCCATACATTTTTGTTTTATTCCTCTAGCCAGTTTATTTCAAATTTACATCTCTCTTAATAGCCTCATGTACTTTTGAGGCAGGATATTTCCCTGACCCCTTCACAGAACTCACAACGGGGTACCTCATTTACTCAGCTCACTGCTCTGAACTCCCTGAGAGAGGGAGCGCACAGGCAAAGCAGGTGGGAACTGGAGTGCACGAGCGCTGGAACCAAACAGATGCTTCTCCAGCAGGAGGAAACTCCATGCAGACTCTGTGGCACCATCCTGTAGGGGGTGCCCGGGACCCCTGCAGCCCTAGAGGGAGAGTTACAGTGCTCTTTTAGCTCTGCCTTCCATGGACACCTTAACTGTTAAAAGCTCCGTGGGCCCTTTTGTATCTGCACTGGTGGCTCCTGAGCTCTTGTTGGGCGTCCATGAAAAACGAGGTTGCATGAAAGAACTGAAGAATGGTAGATGCGGGAGATTTTATTGCTGACGAAAGTGGCTCTCAGTGGAAAGGGGGACTAAAAAGGAGATGGGACAGGAAGGTAATCTCCCCCTGAAGTCCGCCCACCTCTGGCCGAATTCCTCTCTGAGGTTGCCATCAAGCTGTTACTCTGAAGTCAAGCAGCTTCTCTCTGAGCTCCAGCTGTAGTATCTGACATACAGCAGCTTCTCCTCTCTGCTGGCTGAGTCTGAGGTCTTCATATCCAAAAGATGGGGCAAGGAGGGCCATGAGTTGTTTAGGAAAAGGCAGCATTTGACTGGGAAAGCAGGTATAGAAATGGTCACTTTGGGCTAGGGTCTAAGGCTTTTCAGCTTGAGGGCGGCACTTTTCCAGGGACTCGCCCCCGTCTGCCAAGAATTTCTCTGCCCCTGTCCCTATCACTTTTATTTTATATTTTTTTCTCGTGTATTTTTAAAGTTTATATTTTTATCTCCAGTATTGTTACAAGTTTTAGGCAATAAGTAGGAATAATAAGAATGTTAATAATGATGATAAAAGTATAATCATGTAGACAATATTGATGAAGGTAGTAACTATGGCAGTATAGAGAGATAAAATCAAACAGTAAAAATGGAGGCCTTTTTTTTTGAAAGGAAATAAAATATCTCTGGTTCTAAAACAATACATCCCAGAAAATTTTGCTATTTTTGTTTATAGCTTCTGCCCCCATTCTTTTTCCCTTGTTTTCTTCTATTACCTGCAGTTATATTTGATTAATTTAGTTGGATACTAGCTTATTTTCTATTCATCTCCACTGCCATGTTTGGAACTTGAAAGTTTGAATAATTTTTCAATGAATTTCCCCTCATTCTACATGCAAATATTTCGCAGAGTAGCTCTTGCTTTTCTTGTGCCCTAATTTCTTTGAAATAGGTTTACTCACAAGAGATGAATAATAAAACCCTCCAAATAATTATTTGTAGCATTGGTTATTGATTGTAAATGTTTATAACTTCAGGCTCTCTAGTGCTTCAAAGCAAAGACTATCTTGGTTTGCTGATTGGAGGTTTATAAAACTGTTTTAGTTGGACATGGTTATGTCTTAGGTTTTCTCAGTATCATGCAAACAGTACAAACTTTCCATAGGTTGTATTGCTTCTGCATATTAAAGTTTTTTTTTTTTATTACATATTGATACTTTAGTTGCATCCTCAGAGTTTGACTTCATTGCCAAGTCCTGGAGATCAGTTCTCTAGTTTTCTATAGAAAGATTACTGAAGCCTATAGCTATATTTCTCTAAGATTAACTAGTTACTTGAGACATTTTTGGTGCTCACAATGTGTAAGCTCTCCTCCCATTAACACATCCCAGATCTTATTTAATTGCATAGCCATAGGCATGATGAGAGAGAAACTGTCTTTGAAAAGCACATCTGCTTTTAAATAAGGAAAATATCTTATTCTTGGTGTTTTTTTCCTCGCATTTTCTATCTCTAGGGTGGAATATCACCATTTTTAGATGAGAACTCTAAAGAGAGAGCTTGCATATGCATATAGTATTCAGTGTGACATTAGCAGGTGCAACATTGCTTTAAAGACAGCAGTTAGGCATTTTTTAAATGAATGTAAAAAAGCTTAGGGAACTCCAATCCATTTGATTTAAACTAAAGGATAGTTACCACTTGGGCTATTCTTCCATATTCAAAACACTTTCTAACTTTATATCTTTCTTCCTTTAATGATACAAAAATAGGCCATTAATATCATAGGCTGTATAAAGACACACATCAACTTATATCACTTTAGGACAATATAAGACTGTGAGATATTTACATGATTTTTCTGGGAACCTGTTTATAACCTACCTGCTATGGCTGGAATTTCAATCCCCTATATTCTCTTCATTAAAATGTTGGCGTAAGGGCTCTGGAAAAGACAGGAAATACTAGTTTTCTTTCTGTCTAGCTAAAGTTTTAAAATATAAGTTCAAGGCCCAATCTTGATTTTCTTATAGCTGTAGTCCTGATTGATTCTTTTATGTAGACCATTGCTATAAACTTAGCACTTATTTGTACATTATCCTTATGAATCATTGGAGATTTCAAGATTGATCACATATGACTCCCAGCACACTCTTGGAATGTTGAGGCTTAAAAATTCATAAAGAAAATTAAATATCTTGATATATAGTTACAAGTATAAAGTTGGAATCAGTGAGCATCAAAGCAGGAATATAAAGTATTATGTGAGTTGAAAGGGGACATGTTTTAAAACTTTAAGATAACTATGACTGTCATACATTTGAATACAAAATGATGTATCTTTTTCACTAATTATATATCATGTGTGTTAGGGTTGAATTTCAACTAGAAGGCAAATGTGAGGAATTAGTGTCGTGGACGGGGCCGGTAATTCTGGGTAACTCAAGTGCTTGTCTATTTACTGCTTGTTATGTTGGTCAGTAGTGTGCAATGTGCTCATTAATATTATTCCATTTAATTGTCTAAAATAATCCCAGATATAAGTATTAATATATGACATTTACTCATAAGGATGATGAGTTACCGAGAGAGAACCCTATCTCCTCAAAGTAGTACAGTTCTAGTACAGAGCTCTATGCAGGAGAGGTATATATCACATCCAAGCTTTATTACTTACGTTCGTATAATGTGTGGCAAGTACTTAAACTTTCTGTAACTTGGATCTCTTATCTGTTAATGATATATAACATTTGCACTTCTGAAATTAAGCTCAATTTAACAACAATGTAGTATTGTTTTTATATATTGCTATACTTTGTTAATGTTCATGAAAATTTTTTCTGTATTTACTGTATTGATTTCTATATCTATTTATCTTTATTATCTGGCAGTTTCTCTGTGACGTGTCTAGGTAAAAATATTCTTCCTTTTTTCTCCTTTCCTTTCCTTCTTCTTCCCTGTCTCTTTCTTCCTTTCTCTCTCCCTCTCCTTCTTTTCTCTCTCTCTTTTCTCCTGCTTGAGTTTAATGGAGTTGTTTAGTGTGTCAATTGATGTCATTCACAAATTATGTAAGCCCATCACATGAGTGGGTATGAGTTGACTTCTAATTCACTCTAACATGAGAGTTCTATCAAGCCTCGAACTTAGGGAGAGTTTCCTATTACTTTTTCTTGACTTTGCAGCCTTTTATACTCCTGTGTGTCATCAAATTTAAGATTTTAGTATGCATTGAGAATGCTTACAAGGCAAAGTAGGCTTTGGTTTTCTGCTTATCCTTTTACATTTCTGCCTTCAACTAAATGTTGATTTAATAACTCATTACATTTCTGCCTTCAACTAAATGTTGATTTAATAACTCATTACATAGGCTCTAAGATAATTTTCTAAATATTTAAAAATGTTTATGCACCATTTTCAGTTATTTGTATAAGGAAAACGTAATGCTACATATTACCAAAAAGGTAAGTGACATGTAAGATATTATAGTATTCTTAGTTGTGCCATACATGCACATCTATTGTTCACCAAATGTATATTTCTTTATCAATTATTGTTAAACACATATTATGTGCAAAGCACTGTTTTCGATATGTGGGTCCCATCAGTGAACAAAAGAAATATTCCTAAGCTCATGGAGTTTACATTCTACCTTATATTTTCTTTTTAAACTAAACTCTATTAGATAATACACTTAGGTAGATAGACTTGAATCCAGAAGGAAACACATTAACTATAGTAAGCATTAATTTATAAATATGAAATATGAATTTTAAAAATATGACCTATATGAAAAATGAAAAATAATTTTTCTACCTATTATTGCTCTTTAAGTTTTGTGTATCAGTAGGCAATCAAATGATGATTCCAAGTTTATCTTATCCATAGTATAATTAATTAATTTAGCTTGCTGAATATTTTTGATTTTTAGGCCAGTAAAATAATTTGATAAAATAGTTTAGATCCACTTTCTGTTAAGATCTGATATTTTCCCAAATCCAAGCTCTTCTTAACACATACAGTATCTTATTTTTCTTTCTCTTCCCTGGAGGCCTGCCAGGATATTTGATATGGAGCTATAATTAAATGTTTTCATTGTTCATGTATTCTTCTTTCTATATTTCTGATTTTTAACTATTCTTTCTCTCCATCTTGTTTGTATTTTTTTTCTTTCCTTGACAACAACATTCTAAATAATTGTTGGTTGTGGCTATTTGGTCAGGCTAGCACTTTCTATTTGTTCTTGTGTCTTTTTCACTACAATTGATTTTTAACTAGCCAAAGATAAACTGTGACTTCCAACTGTTCTGTGGCTCTAGTTGTTGTAATTCCTTTTCTGAAGTGGCTGAGTGAGCAGGAGATGACTCAAATCATGGGTAGGAAGCAAATGATTTCTTCCCTCATGATTCTTTGATTCAGTGTTTGGCAAATTCTAGAGATGTTGAGATATTTCCAGTTGCCTCATTCTTCTACTTCCCCTACATCGTTCCAGCACTTACGATCCATCAGAACTTCATAGAAATACTCATCTTTTTTTCACAGCTCATTGATAAGAAACAAGTTGAAAAATCTAGTAGTATATTTTGGGTGATAGTTGAGACACCAAGGTAGAAGACAAATATTACTCAAGGTAATTTTAATTTATTTTCTTATTTAAAGATGATCTGAGGACGTATCATTTACGGCAAGCTTTTTACAAGAATTATTTATTAGATCATTGACCATGGTTTTTTATTACCTAAAGTAATATTGTACAGGGAAAACAATTTGGTCCAGTGTCAGGAAGCCTGAGGCTTGTTCCAGCATTTATGATCAATCCGAACTTTAAAGGGATGCTCAGTCTTACTAATACATGATTGCATAATTTTAGGCAACTGATATATACAATCTAGGTCTAATTTTGATCATGCATTGAATGAAGGGATCAAACTTGATGCCTTCTACGATCCTTTAGCGTATCCTTTGATTAATAGAATTTACTGTCTTATTTTGACATGTAGTCATATGAACTTTGTTACATGAATAGATTTGTGTACCCATCACCGTAATCAGGATACAGAACAATTTTTGCAACCGAAGAAAGTCTTCATGCTACTCTTCTATAGGCACACCATCTGTCTAGCTCCAGTCCATGGCAGTAAATGATCTGATCTCCATCTCTATAGTTCAGTCTCTTAGAAAATGTCACACATATTGAGTCACATAGCATGGAACCTTTTAAGACTGGTTTTATTCACTTAATATAATGCACCTGCAATTCATCCACGTTATTGTGTGAACCATACATTTGTTCATTTTCATTCTCTGAGTAGTATTCTATTTCCTAGATGTACCAGAATTTTTTCATTAACTCATTTGCTAAAGGGCATTTGGGTTATTTTAGCTTAGGAAAATTATAAATAGAAATTTGCTGAACACCCTTGTGCAGGTTTTTATTTAAAATCAGTTTTAATTTCTCTAAGATAGATCCCTAGTAGTGAGATTGCTGGGTAATATGTGTACATTTAACTTTATACGAAAATGTGAAATCAGTTTCTAGAGTGGCTGTGTCACTTTTCAGTAACACCAAAAACATATGCATGATCAAGTTGCCTTTTTTTTTTTTTCCATCCTCACCAGCTTTTGGTATTGTCAGCATTTCTAAGGCTTCCTGTTGTAATAGTCACATAATTGTATCTCTTGTGGGTTCAATTGAATTTTCTTAATGGCTAATGATACTGAGTGTCTTCTCCCATGTTTGTCATCTGTATATTCCTTTTAGTGAAAAATCTGTCTATGGTTTTTGCCAATTTTCTAATTGGATTTTTTTTTTTTTTTTTTTTTTTACTGCTGATATGTTTTACTATAAAAAACATATTTTATATATTTACATATTTAATATATCCTCTATCAGATATGCAGTTTGAACATATTTTATTCTAGAGTATTTAAACATTTACATACTTTTTCAAAATTTGTTTAACAATATATTTTTTCATGGTAATTTTTTTAAGTGCTGATGATGTTTATGTATAGACTTTCTTTTATGGATGTTTTTGATGCCATGTTTAAATACTCTTTGTCCTTCCCAAACTCAAAGATTTTATCCTATGTTTTATTCTAGAAGTTTCACAGTTTCATGAAAATGTTTTACATTTAGATCTAAGACATATTTTGAGTTTGTTTTTAATTTGACTTGTGGTTTAGGTTGAAGTTCTTTTATATTTTATTTTATGTCCATATATATGTGTAATTGCTTCAAAATTACTTGTTGAAAGATTTTTCTTTCCCCTTTGTTTTTGTATCTCTGTTAAATATTTATTGATCACTTTGTGTGCATCTATTTCTGGAATCTACATTTTGTTCTGTTAATCTATGTATGTATCCGTTTAGAAATACCACATTGCCTTCATTCTGATGGTTTTATCATAAGTTTAAAACTTGTTAGCATTATGCTTCCAATTTTTGTTTTTGTTTTTTACACTGATAATAGCTATTCTACTTCCTGTGCCTGCTTAGGTTATTAATATTGTACAAATTGTAGATTTGTTTTATTTGTTGAATCATGTTTCTACTTTGAGTAATGCTGTATTTTAAAATGCCATTATCTTCTTGGGTGAATTTTAATGCTAAAAAATATTAGAGTTTCACTACAAAAGAGCACAAAGTAACAAATTATCACTATAGTAGAGGTCAAAATATGTATCAAATATGGTTCTTTAAGTTTGTTCTAAAAGAGTAATTTGTAGCAAGTGCTACTATGTGAGCATTTAACTTTGAGCATTTGTTCAATTCTCAACCCTGGGGGAAGTATGGATAAGTTTAATTTTTAGATGTAAATAAACATGTTTTTACTTCTCATTCTATTAAACTCTTATGCAATATTGACTGCATTTTATTATTTATTCATTTATTCACACAGATATTTTAGTATCATGTGCTATTCACTGTCACGAGTAAAAGAGCACATCTTTTTGAAAATCATTTTATTCTTTATGTTTCTTTCCCAGGTGTCACCTTGAATGAGTCAGCTTATTCTTCTCAATGTGTGCCTGAACGTTCTCACCTTACTTCCCTGATCAACTCTCACATCTATGGGAATGACTCAAACCCAACTCTGTGACATAATGTCGACCTTTCTCCTAAATTCTAGTTTCATATTTCTGACTGTCAAACTGTCATCTGTCTGAATGTTTTGGAAGCTACTCAATTCAACGTTTCCTATCTTAAAATCTTCTGTTCATTCAAATTAGTATATCACCCATCTTATCTTTTCCATTGTACCACCATTTTCAAAGCAGCCAATCCTCAGCCAATCTCTACTACACTTTTTTTCCTCAGTATATTCCATTAGTTGCAAGGTATAGCTAATTCAGTATATGCAATGTCTTTATTATCTACCTCCTCCTTTTATTTCTACCACCACTGGCACCCTTTGGGTTAATAAAAAAAGAGTTTATGATGGGAGTATATTCTATAAATATTGAATATAAACAACAAAACAAACAACAAAAACAGAGTTTTTAAACAACAACAAAAAAAGAGTTTATGATGGGAGTATATTCTATAAATATTGCATTTTTTCAGTATTCAGAATAAAAGTCTGTGGATATTTATAGAATATTAATTGTACCATAAGCTGAAATTCATCTAAGAATATACAGAAATCCAGTGTCCATGTGAATAATAGGGTAAGGTATATTTTATCTGAAAGAAATTTCTGGATCATTAATCACTAAAGGCAGTAAAAAAAGATATTGGTGATATAGGTAAATTTAGTTGGAGTTAAATGCTGAATAAAGGAGGGCTTTATAGGATTCTCAGACCTACTGAGGGTACCTTGGACAACTTACATAATGAGGACATGAAGTTGTTGGCCGATGTGTTTCTATTAATCCAAATAAGTTTAGGGAAGCTACATAAAATTTTTCTTTGTAGTCTATTTTACCAGTATCTGAAGTAATATAAATGAGGTAGCTTGATCGTTAACATGTGAGCCAATAAATTGGATGGGAAACAGATGACTGCAAAGGTAAAGCCAAGTTAACAATCATATATAAATTTATGTTAGCCTAAAAGATCAGTATGAAAACCATTTATTCAATATGTATTATCTAGTGTAATCTGAGTTTTCATACTGATCTTTTAGTGGTGAGATATAAAGCAGACTTTGAATGTCAGGAATTTAAAATAAATACTGAAGTAAATCAAATAAGGAGATAATTTTGATAGAGCATACTGCTGTGCTATATGGATTAAATAATAAAAAGAGGTTTCTAACCCAGAATACTAAAGAAAGGAAAACCTCTGTAAAAGAAGACCATGAATCTTGGCTTGGATGAATGGTGATAGCAGAGGAAAAAAAATGGAAAAGGCATCCAAGTTAGCGAGAGATGAATAAAGTTAGAGCGTACTGCATGGTTTGCCTATAATGTGTACCATTGGAACCCAGAACAGATATACAGTCTTGTTTCTTTTTTGCCTCCCTTCCTATCAATGCCTTGGCTAAACTAAGAAATACTCCAACGTAACAAGAGAACTACCTATCTCTGATTAACAATTTGTCCTGTGCAGACTAGAAACATGAGCAGGAGCTAATTATTGAATAGGAAGCAAATTTATTTTGGGGAGAACAGAATAGCAATCATAAATATCTGGAAACTGGAAAGATGGTGTCTTGCATCTTTTGTGAGTATCAGAGAAACCCTGAAGCATAGAGTCTAAAGAAAAGAAGGAAAGTGGTACAAAGGGAGTAATAAGTAGCATATTCAAGTGCCTGGACAGGACACTATAAAGCTTTTGTATTGTCTTGCAGAATATAACTAGAATCATATTTTAGAGGGCAGAAAAAGAACCGCATATCCAATGCCAGGAGGTGAGACAGAGCATGGCACTTTTGAAGAACTACAAAAGTTTTTAACTATAGCTTGATACCCTGAGTGCCTGTAATGTGGGTGGCAAATGAAGCTGCAGCAGGAGGTAAAGGCCACATAAAGCCTCTCTGTATGCTATGCCAATTATTTTGCAATTACTGACAATGTATAACCAAAGGAAAGAGGATTCTGAACATTTTGAGCCACATGTAGTATTAATTCATACCTATTTCTTTATAAGTAATGTGTTGTTCAGTTACAATGGATGCTAGAATCTGTTGGAATGAATCTGATTATGTCATTATTTTTATGAATTGTACTCATTGGAGAAATTCGTTATAAATGTATTCACTGTTTCCTTTTTACAATATTATATGAGTCATAACATAGATTTGAATACAAGTTTCTTTTACACAGTCTTTATGGAAACATTTAACTTAATATTCACAAGGAAGTTGGTAGGATGGATACTTTAATCCCATTTTGCAGGTGTAAAAACTGTGGCATATTTTAAATATTATGCTTACCATCACAAGGGTAGTGAGTGATACTGCCAAATCCAAATTTTGCCTTGTGGATAGTTTTCATGAGAGCCTACCATGTTTTAAAGGTACCCTGACATTTCTACTTCAGTGATTTGAAATATTAAATGAAGAATCTGGACTTAATTCTACCAAAACAAAAGATTAACTAATCTAATGGAATCATCAAACCTAATTGTTCTGATATTTTATGACTCTGAACTTTGTTCCTTGGCTATAGTTCTATTTAAAGAGAAGCAAATAGAACTTTTTACAGTAACTGCAACATAATTTACTGTAGTGCTAAACTCTTGCACATGAAATATTTTAATTTTTATTTGTTTATCTACAGCTATCAATCTACATCTATTTATCTGTCTATCTATCTATATATCTATCTAGTTGTATGCCCTGAAACTAAAATCTTTTCCTGGATATTAAGAAGTCTTTCATAGTACATAGACACAGAAAATGTGTATATAGTTTTTGATGTTTCTTTGTGAAAGTTGTATGTATACAAATTATGTGTGATTTTCAAATTTTGAGCACTATTGGTTTTCCTGTTTAATTCCATTACTACTAATATTTTAATTTCATCACTTTCATTGCTTTTTTATTGTCTTTGAAAATTACTTTATTGCTTTTGTTGAGGGATGTTTCTTTTCCTCAGATTGATTTCAATAAGCATATTTTAAAGATTCATATGTTTTAATGTTATATATTTTTGCTACTCATTATTGCTATCTTAGGAATTTTATTTGCTGTTTGTTACAAAATCTTATTTCTTCCAAAAAATGTACATGACATGGACCGCTTAAGAAAGTATGCTACCCATACGTTGTGTTTATAGTGTGTATTCTTTGACTTTCATTAGCTAAGCTTTTTTGCCAGAATGTGACTGTATTATACAATTTAGAGAACCGTTTCATAGCTGCCATTTCTCCCATTATTTCTGTGTAAGTTGGCGAATGAGAATATTTTCTTTGGATATTTTATTCAGCAACTTTGGATGCATGCAGATCTTAAATTATCATCTGTTTTATCAACAATTACCACTGAGAGAATCCAGGCAGCAGTCATTTGCACCTGATATATAATGCCATTTGTCTACTAGTTAGTTAGATTATACCTCAGTTTGGTCAAGTTTTCAATAATATTAATGTTTTTCTAATTGTGTGTATCAGTGACCTCATATGTTCTATTGATTCCAAGTAGTAATAACTTGGAGATAACTCGGTGTCTTCAACTAAGCAATAAATAATAATAATATATAATGTATTGGACATATACACTATATTTCTGAGTATAAAATATGCTACCACATTGGTCATATCCCAGGCAAGACTCTAGCCTTGTTTAAAAAAAGAATTAATAACATGAACTGGTAAGACAGAACATAATAAATAATAGTTTACTGATACAGATTGATGAGCTTTAATATTAAATACATTACAATATTTTACAGTACTAGTACCCAATAGTTATATTGGTAGATGAGTATTAATGAATTGTTTTAAATTAAAGAATCATGAGGTAACATTATATGCAAAGATAGATTGATTGGGGTAGGATTGCTTATGTTAACAAAGCAAGGGTTGGGGTAGTGGAAATAAGTACCAGTAATAGATTAAATATTTTAAAAAGAAGAACATAAATATATATTATCTAAAGTGAAGGAGAAATGAATTTCAATATAAAAGCCGTAGGTCACTTCAAAGACTATTATATAGTCTCCATTCTAGACTGAAGGTACATAAGAGAATAAATCAAATATATAATGTAATCTGTATAAAAGTTCTTACTAACATATCTGACTTATTACTCCAGAAGCATATGAATTTTCTTTTTCTCTCTTACCACCCTAAGCCCACTCTTTTTACTACAATTTTGGACATACTTAAAAAGTGAGTGGATATGAAGATAAATTTCAATATTAATGTCTAATGTCACCAAAGGTCTTAAACACTTTAATAATCATGTAACTAATATTTTACAATAAACTTATCTGCTCTGAATTATGTATATTAAGCTAAGTATAAAGTTTTAAACAATTTGGTGAATTTTCTGCAACAATTTTCCTGCGTATAATAAAAATAACCAGTAAAATATACAGAAAATTAAGAAACACATAACATGTGTTTGCTATGGTTTAAATACCCCCTTCAGAGCTTATATTGAAATGTAATTGTCATTATCCCGATATTTAGAAGTGAAACCTTTAAGACATGATTAAGTCATGAATGCTCTGCCTTTAAAACTGGTTTAATGCTGTTATTATGGGAGTGGGTTATGGTTATGGGTTCCTGATCAAAGGATAAAATCTGCCCAATTCCTTCTTTCTGTTTCATGACTCATTTGTCTTTCTGCTTTTCATGATGGGATGACTCATTAAAAAGGCCCTTATCAGATGACCGAGCAGATGCTGGTGTTATGTCCTTGCATTTCCCAGGCTCCAGAACTAAGCCAAGTACACATTTTTTTCTTTACAAATTATCCAGTCTGTCACATTATGCTAGAGCAGTAGAAAATGGACTAAGACAATGCTGCCTTACTATCCTTACCCCAAATTGAAATAACACACATTCAAAAGATTGAAATAATGAGTTAAAATAGAAAGTTTGAGTTCTAGGGAAATAATACTGGATCTCTTGAAAGTTCAATTTAAAAATTACATTGATATCTTTTATGTGATGTTTAAGTGATAAGTAAATTGAAGCAAAGTGAACTGATTTTTAATTAATGGGGCTTCAATAACTTGCAAGACAAGAATATAATCATTTAATTCAAAATATTTTATCACATAATATTTCTTGTTGATGTTAGTATATCTATTAATGCTCTTAAGGTTGGAATTTGAACATTTATGAATGAGAAATACTTACAGAATAAAAGAGTAAGAACATTGAAAAATTTACACCTCAGTAAAACCAATGAGAACACTTGGTAAATTTTCGTCAAAGTCAGTGTTTTCAGAACTCTCAAATTCACCAAAGGATTTCCAGAATTTGTGGGTTATTTTACTAAAAACAAACAAATAAAAAACCAAAAACCCAAAGCTTGGTACAAAAAAAAAAAACTGAACTTGGTGGCTTTTTAACTTGTCCCAATCCCATGCCGCTATCCTTGGCTTTAATTGGCATTGAAAAGCAGCAGCCTCATAAACATGGTAGTTATGAAAACTATTAATAGCAACCTAACAGCCACAGAAGAGGGGAGAAAAGTTTAGAGTTCTCCCAAAGCCCCATACACTGAGGACTGTCACTAATGGACCAGTCTCATAGCTCACTGGAAAAGCTATGCTCACAGGACTTGTCTTATTTGACCTGCCACTGAGCTCAATTATTGATAAATCTTATCACCAGGGTTTTGTTTAAAACAGTCAATGGAGGTAAAGTGTACAGGTTGGGGCAAACAGAGTGGCCAGAAAATGAAGAGAAAAATATGGACAGTGAGATGTCCATAGGCGGATTTGAAAAGCTCCAAAATATTCCTGAGTATCTAGAAGGCCATGTTAATAGGCAGGGCTGTGAAAGTGTCCTGGAAAGTCTTGAGGAGATCCCAATCTATCATTTCTGGCTGACTTTGAGGCACTGTATAAAAAGTAAATGAAGGCAAAGACAGAGATTTAAACTGCTAGAACATTAAAGGCTTGTCCTAGCACACACATACAAAGCCCCATAGTAACAAGTGAAAGATATATTAGTTCAAAATATTTAAGAACACCTTAGTATAATCTAGCTGACTACTGAGCCCAACAGAGAAGAGACTTCCATGGCTGGACACAACATGTAATATAAACTCTAGAGAATTAATTCTGAAAAGCGACTAAACAAATAGCCACAGTGACAACAGCAGCAAAAACTAGCAACAACACCAATCCTGGGTGGAAAGGAATCTCATTTCCATGGTTATTACTTTATGTTCTTTAAAATGCTCACTTCTTAAAAACAATTATGAGATATACAAAGAAACAGAAAAGTATGGCCCCCACTTGAAAAAAATAATACCTTCCTAGAGAAAACCCAGGTGTTGAACTTGTAATACAGAGACTTTAAGTCAGTTTTTATATATATGTTCTAAGAGCTAAATAAACTATTTCCAAAGAACAATTCTGAAGTTTAAAAGTACAATCCACTGTAAAGACAAATTGACAAGGAAGCTCAACAGCAGATTTGATCTGGCAGAGAAGGAAGCATTGAACATGAAGGTGAATCAACTGACATTATTCAAAGTAACAATAGACAGAAGAAGAAAAATTAACAGAACCTCAGACATTTGGAAGAGATCATCAACCATATTAACATAAATACAATAATAATCTCTGAATAAAAAGCTAGAGGAAAAAAAAGGTGGAAAGAAAATTTGAAAAAAAAACTTCTCAAAGTTGATTTTAAACACTAATGTGTACATCAAAGATGTAGACACATAATAGCCAAATTATTGAAAACCAAAGACAAATAGATAATTTTGAAAATAGCCAGAAAAAAAGATTTTTGTGAAGAAACTTTAGTAACAATAACAGCTGATTTTTTATTATGAAAATGCAGTCCAAAGGCAATGGGATGGCGTATTAAAAGTGCTAATAGAAAAAAGACTGTCAACCAAGAATTATTTTTCCAGCAACACTATCCTTCAAAAGTTAAGGAAAATTAATATAGTCCAGAAACACAAAAACTAAGATAATTTGTAGCTAGCAGACCTGACCTATAAGGGATATTGAACAGTCTTTTGAGCTGAAATTATGGGTCATGGAGAGTAACTTGAATCCACATGAGAGAATAAAAAGTGTCAGTAAAGGTAAATAGATAATATAAAAAAATGCAATTAAAATTGTTTTCTTCTAAAAAGACAACTGCATAAAGCAATAATTACAAAGCTGTTTCTGGGATTTACTATGCAAAAAACGATGTCATTTTACACAAAGGAGATAAGAGAAAATGGACTTTTTGTATAATATTGAAACAGATGGTATTAATTTTAACTAGATTGTTTTATATTTAGATGTTATGTGTAGAGCAACAGTAAAAAAAGAACTAAAGAAAATATTAAGAAATAATAAAAAGGTGGGTAAAGGTAACTAAATGTCTATTTAACACAAAAGAAAGTAGTAAGGGGGATTACAGGAACAAAAACAACATAATGCACATAAACAAAAATAGTAAAATGGAAGATGTAAATCCTACCTCATAAATTCAATGTAAACGAATTAAACATTGTAATTAACAGGAAGAGTGTAAAATGGATTAAAAATAAGATTTGACTATATGTTATCTACAAGAGAGTGATTTTAGATTTAAAGACACATCAGTATTTTAAACATATAAAAATATATATCATACAAACTATGACCATTAAATAATAAAACCTAAGACCTCAAGAAGCCTTAATTTAGGAAGTGAGCTAGAGATATGATAAAGACTGGGTGTTCAAAATGGACATTGTGGAGTGGTGGAATTATGGTTGATGTTAAGGTATTCCCTCCATCGTAACCATCATTTATAACTTACAGAAAAATAAGATCTAGGGTCTAACACCTTTCATGTTTTGAAAGAATGTTTTTGTTTCATCCCAAATTCTTATGTTGAAATTTGAACTCCCAATGTTCTAGTATTAAGAGGAAAAGTCTTTGGTGGGTGGTTAAGTCATGAAAGTAAAGCCCTCTTAATGAAATTAGTTCCCTTAAAAAGAGAGGCCACAGAGAGACCCTTGCCCTCTATACTGTTTGAAGACACAGTGGTAAGTAAGGCACTGTCTAGGACTAGAAAGTGACCCTTACCAGACATGAAATTTGCCAGCATATTGATCTTGGACTTTCCAGCCTCCAGAACTGGGAAAATTAAATTTCTGTTGTTTATAAGTCAACCAATGTACAGAACCTTGTTACAGCAACTTGAGTGCTCTAAAATGACATGTGAATAGGTGTTTGAGGTAAATAGCCTAACCTATTATTTGAAGCAACATCAAGAAAAAAGTCAGGGTGTTTGAAGATCCACTGAGTGGATATAAAAAACATCAATGGTTTTAGCAAGAGAAACTTGTGACAGAATCAATCAATGCCATAATCTTTATTGAACAAGTAAGTTTTCAAAAAGAATGTAGGAAAGGAAGTGGCATACAGTTAGGATATTTATATCTAAAAACTACTGAGTTTTAGAGACAAGAGATAGTCTGTGGTTTGTAAGTGACAAAGAGATATTAAGAGGATGCTAACTTTGCCTTATGACTGAATAGTACTTTTGATGTGGAGAATACAACCCATATTAAAACACACACACACACACACACACACAGACACACACACACACAGACATAGATTTTAGAAATCATAGGTTTCAGTTATATCCATAAAATGAAGGAAATATGCCAGTGAACATTTGATATAGAGGAGAATTACCCTGATGATAGCTTTTGAGTTCCACAGCTCAGAGCAGATTAGAAGAAATGGAAAGTTCAGTCATATTTGGTAAAGTTCAGAATCATAAGGGATCTACAGGATCCAGGTTTTGAGAGTTACAATGAGAGGCTTTGACATCTGAGGGAAGTACCACACCTGGGTGGATTAAACCAAAAAAATTATTTTCCCACAGTTCTGGAATCTGGAAATTCACAATCAAGGTGCCAGCTGCCACAAAATCACTTTTCTGGTGATGGCTCTCTCCTTGATTTTCAGATAGCCAATTTCTTGCTATGTGCTTACATGGCTTTATTCTGTGACCACCTAGTCATTGTGTCTCTTCTTCCTCAAAGGACACCAATCCTACTGGATTAGAGTCTCAATCTTATGACTTCATTTAACTTTAACCTCTTCCTTAAAGGATGTATTTCTAAACAGAGTCACACTGGGGGTTAGGTCTTCAACATATGGATTTTGGGGGAATATCATTTAGTGACAGGGAGTGTCAGACCGTAGGAGAGATAATCTGTCTTAAAGTGTTTGGAGCCTTGAAAGATGTAGTTATCTATCTATGTATCATCTTTCTATCTGCCTACCTGCCTGCCTATCTACCTATCATCTATCTCTTTCTAAATCAAGACATAAATAACAGGTAAAGATGTATTCACATCACTAACACAAAGCTCTATGGGCATTTGCAGAGTCACAACATACACAGGAGTTTGCAAATTTTCTCTTCTCTTCGTCTTTTATAAGCTCTCATTATCAGACTTCCAATGTATTAAAACAGCAATGTTGAAAATTGCTTTCCCACAATTCCAATCCATCAGTCTCCCTGGAATTATGTCATGATGGAAATGTAATGGTATGACTTTTTGTTAAGAATATTTCTGTCTATACTAGTACTCTTGTTCTTATATTAAAATTATATAACTATATAACTGTGTTTCAAAACATTGAGAACTCACAGAATACAAGGGAATTTATTTGAAAATGTATTTGCAGACCTCTCTGATTAACAAACAAGAATTAATAAAATCTAAAGAATATTGTTTATAAAAGCAAATTGTTTATATAAAATGCAAACATTTACCACATAATTACGGTAAATTTAAACAAGGTAAAAATATAAAAAATAATTTTTAATAAATATTTATGGTAACTACAAGTAAAATCACTAGGTTCCATTTCCAATAAACCACTGGTTTGGACATTCTTCTTCAGTGTCCATAATGATGTCATGTCTCTTCTCCCTGCATCCTACAGAACAACCATCATTTCTCTTCTCCCTGCCTCCAACAGAACCACCTCTATAAAATCAGTTTACTCTGTTTATAACATATGTCTTGAACATCAAACAATATTATAACTTTTTAGTTTTTAGAATTGACAGAAAAAATTGTATTTACTATGTACAGCATGTTTTGAAATTTATATATATTTTGAAATTACTAAATCTAGCTAATATACACATTACCTAAGATAGTTATCATTTTTGTAGTAAGAAACTTTGTCAGGCCTCTGAGTCCAAGCCTGCACTTACGCATCCAGATGGCCTGGAGCAATGGAGGAACCACAGGAGAGGTGAAAATAGCCAGTTCCTGACTTGACTGAAGACATTCCACCATTGTGATTTGTTCCTGCCCCACCCTAACTGATCAAATGGCCCTGTGAAATTCCTTCTCCTGGACAATGAGTATCAGAAGCTCCCCACCCAGCACCTTGTAATCCCCGCCCCTGCCCACAAGAGAAACACCCCCTTTAACTGTAATTTTCCACTACCTACCCAAATCCTATGAAACTGCCCCACCCCATCTTCCTTTGCTGACTCTGTTTTCGGACTTAGTCCACCTGCACCCAGATGATTAAAAAGCTTTATTGCTCACACAAAGCCTGTTTGGTGGTCTCTTCCCACGGATGTGCGTGACATTTGGTGCCAAAGACCCGGGACGGGGGCCTCCTTCAGAGACTGGTCCCCTGTCCTCGCCCTCACTCTGTGAGGAGATCCACCTACTACCTCAGGTCCTCAGACCAACCAGCCTAAGGAACATCTTACCAATTTCAAATCAGGTAAGCTGTCTTTTCACTCTCTTCTCCAGCCTCTCTCATTGCTCTTCAATCTCCCTGTGCTTCCAATTCCAGTTATTTTTCGTCTTTAGTAGAGACAAAGGAGACACATTTTATCCGTGGATCCAAAACTCCGACGCGGGTCACAGACTCGGGAAGATAGTCTTCCCTTGGTATCTGATCATCGCGGAGATGCCTGCCCTGACCATTCACCCACATTCCATTGGTGTCTGATCATCACGGGGTCGCCTGCCTTGGTCATTCACCTGCATTCCCTTGGTGGCAAGTCAATTGCAGGGACGCCTGCTGTGGCTGCTCACCACCCCCTTCTCCGTGTCTACCTTTCTCTTTCAACTTACCTCCTTCACTGTGGGCAAACTTCCACCCTCCATTCTCCCTTCTTGCTTAGCCTGTGTTCTCAAGAACTTAAAACCTCTTCAACTCACACCTGACCTAAAACGTAAATGCCTTAGTTTCTTCTGCAACACCACTAAGCCCCAGTACAAGCTCGACAGTGGTTCCAAGTGGCCAGAAAATGGCACTTTTGATTTCCCTATCTTACAAGACCTGGATGACTTTTGTAGAAAAATGGGCAAAGGGTCTGAGGTGCCTGATGTCCAGGCATTCTTTACTACACATTGATCCCTCTCTAGTCTCTGCCGCAAAATGCAGCTCATCCAAATCTTTCTTCTTTCTCTCCTGTTTGAGTCCTTTGAATCCTGCTTTTCTACAGACCCATCTGACCTCTCCCCTCCTCCCCAGGCTGTTCTTCACCAGGCTAAGCCAGGTCCCAATTTTTCCCCAGTCTCAGCTCCTCCACCCTATAATCCTTCTATCACCTCCCCTCCTCACACCCCGTCCGGTTTACAGTTTTGTTCCGTGACTAGCTCCCCCCACCTGCCCAACAATTTCTTCTTAAAGAGGTGGTTGGAGCTGAAGGCATAGTCAAGGTTAATGCTCCCTTTCTTTATCCGACCTCTCCCTAAGTTAGCATTTAGGCTCTTTTTCATCAAATATACAAACCCAGCCCAGTTCCTGGCCCATTTGGCAACAACGCTTAGATGCTTTACTGCCCTAGATCCAGAGGGCCCAGAAGGCCGTCTTATTCTCAACATGCATTTTATTACCCAATCTGCTCCCGACATTAGAAAAAGCTCCAAAAATTAGATTCTGGCCCTCAAACCCCACAACAAGATTTAATTAACTTCGCCTTCAAGGTATACAATAATAGAGAAGAAGAAACCAAGGGGCAACGTATTTCTGAGTTGCAATTACTTGCCTCCGCTGTGGGAGAAACCCCAGCCACATCTCCAGCACACAAGAACTTCAAAACGCCTAAACCGCAGTGGCCAGGCATTCCTCCAGGACCTCCTCCCCCAGAACCTTGCTTCAAGTGCCAGAAATCTGGCCACTGGGTCAAGGAATGCCCGCAGCCTAGGATTCCTCCTAAGCCATGTCCCAACTGTGTGGGACCCCACTGGAAATCAGACAATCCAACTCGCCCAGCAACCACTCACAGAGCCCCTGGAACTCTGGCCCAAGGCTCTCTCACTGACTCCTTCCCAGATCTTCTCAACTTAGTGGCTGAAGACTGACTCAGCCAATCGCCTCGGAAGCCTCCTGGACCACTACAGACACTTTGCGTAACTCTTACAGTGGAAGGTAAGTCTGTCCCCTTCTTAATCAATACAGAGGCCACTCACTCCACATTACCCTCTTTTCAAGGGCCTGTTTCCCTTGCCTCCATAACTGTTGTGAGTATTGATGGCCAGGCTTCTAAACTGTTGGGAAAAAGCTGAGTGTTGGGAGGGAAACTGAGCAGGACTTGCATAATGTCCTCTGGAATGTGTCTAGACTTGCTGGCTCCTTACTTCTAGCTTTTCTAGGCTCCTATTCCCATTATCTCAAATAGCAGAACATGTTCCATATAAATGCTAAACCATCACAGCTGTAAATCATGTACTTGATGCAACCTGCCCTTTTGACCTCCACATTCTCACCACCTGTTTCTTTGTTGGATTACCAATAAATAGCGTGGGCTCCCAGCGCTCAGGGCCTTCACAGGCTTCACGATGGTGATGGCCCCCTGGTGTCCCACCTTTCTCTCTCGAACTGTCTTTTTCTCAATCATTTGACTCTGCTGGACTTTGTCACCCCCATGACATAGTGTTGGGTCTGATCAGCCCAACATAAACCTCTTAAAACTCCCCAACTCTGGTGCCAACTTGGAAAACATTCTTTTATGCACTCCTTTTTAGTTATCCCAACCTGCCCAGCTCCCTTACTAGGTCTAGACGTTTTAACTAAATTATCTGCTTCCCTGATTATTCCTGGGCTACAGCCACACCTCATTGCCACCCTTTTCCCCAGTTCAAAGCCTCCTTTGCATCCTCCCATTGTGTCTCCCTACCTTAATCCACAAGTATAGGATGCCTCTACTCCCTCCTTGGTGACCGATCATGCACCCCTTACCATCCCATTACAAACCTAATCACCCTTACCCCACTCAACACCAATATCCCATCCCACAACAGGCTTTGAGGAGACTAAAGCCGGTTGTCACTCACCTGTTACAGCATGGCTTTTTAAAGCCTGCAAACTCTCCTTATGACTCTCCTATCCTACCTGTCCAAAAACTGGATAAGTCTTACAGGCTGGCCCAGGATCTTCACCTTATCAACCAACTGTCTTGCCTATCCACCCCATGGTGCAAACCCGTATATTCTCCTATCCTCAATTCCTCCCTCCACAACCCATTATTCTGTTCTGGATCTCAGAGATGCTTTCTTGACTATTCCTTTGCACCCTTCATTCCAGTCTCTCTCCACTTTCACTTGGACTGACCCTCACACCCATTAGTCTTAGCAACTTACCTGGGCTGTACTGCCGCAAGGCTTCAGAGACAGCCCCAATTACTTCAGTCAAGTCCTTTCTCTTTCCATCATCTGCTTCTCACCTTATTCAATATTTTGACAACCTTCTACTTTATAGCCCCTCCTATGAATCTTCCCAACAGGACACCCTCGTGCTCCTCCAACATCTATTCTCAAAGGATATCATGTATCCCCTTCCAAAGCCCACATTTCTTCCTCATCTGTTACCTATCTTGGCATAACTCTTCATAAAAACATATGTGTTCTCCCTGCTGATCGTGTCTGGCTAATCTACCAAACCCCAGCCCCTTCTACAAAACAACTCCTTTTCTTAGGCATTGTCAGATTTCTGACTCTGGATACCAGGCTTTGCTATCCTAACCAAATCACTTTACAAGCTCACAAAGGGTAACTTAACTGATCCCATAGACCCTAAGTCTTTTCCCCATTCTCCCTTTGCTTTCTCAAAAAGGCCCTAGAGACAGCTTCCACATTAGCACTCCCCGACTCATCCCATCCTTTTTCCTTACACACAGCTGAAATATAAGGCTGTGCTGCTGGAGTCCCCACACAGCTCAGGCCCATGACCTATTGCCTTTCTATCAAAACAACTTGACCCCACAGTTCTGGGCTGGTTCTCATGTCTGCATGTGGTGGCAGCCACCATTTTAAAACTTTTAAAGGCCTTCAAAAATCACAGGCTATGTTCCACTTACCCTTTACTGTTCTCACAACCTTCAAGCATTAATAGCCTCCTCACACCTTTCACGTGTATTGTCTGCCCCTCGACTCCTCTAGCTCTAGTCACTCTTTGTTGAAACTCCAACAGTAACTATTACCCATGGGCCCGATTTCAATCCAGCTTCTTACTTACCACCCAACGCAAGTCCTGAACCACATGACTATATTTCCCCAATACACACAGCATCTTCCCCCTTTCCTCATATTTCTATTCTTCCAACTCCAAACCCAGACCACACTTGGTTTATCAATGGCAGTTCTTCTAAACCCAATCAATTTTCACCAGCTAAAGCTGGATATGCTGTCATGTCCCACACCTCTATTTTTGAAGCTGCTGCACTTCCTCCCTCCACCACTTCCCAACAAGTCGAACTGATTGCTTTAACTCGTGTGCTCTCTATCGCTAAAGGAATGCACATTAACATTTATACTGACGCCAGGTATGCTTTCCACGTCCTCCATAACCATGCTGCCATCTGGGCTGAAAGAGGCTTCCTTACCACACAAGGCTCTTCCATTATCAATGCCTCTCTAATAAAGGCCCTCCTTAAGGTTACTCTCCTGCTGGCCAAGGCTGTAGTCATTCATTATAAATCACACCAGAAACCTGATCTTATTGTAAAAGGAAATGCCTATGTTGACAGGACAGCAGAAGAAAAAAAAAAAAAAATAGCCAATGCCTCCCTACCCACTAACATTCCAGCCCCCACTCCAGAGGACCAGGATTTTTCCTTCTCCTCTATCACTCCCACCTACTCTTCTGAAAACCTGCTCTACCAGTCTTTTCCAACTCAGGGCGAGTGGTGCTTAAATCATGAAAAATTCATTCTTCCTGCTTCACAAGCTCAGTCCATTCTTTCTTCCCTTCATGACCTCTTCCATGTGGGATACAAGCCTCTGGCTTGCCTCCTGCACACCTTCATCTCCTTCCCTTCATGAAAATCCATTCTTAAGACCATCACCTCTCAATGCTCTATCTACCATGCCACCAGCCCCCAAGGCTTTCTCAGACCTCCTCCTTTTCCTACGCATCAGGCTCATGGATTTACTCCAACACAAGATTGGCAGATTGACTTTACTGATATGCCCCGTGTCCATAAATTTAAATATCTCCTGGTTTGGATCGATGCCTTCACTGGATGGGTTGAGGTCTTTCCCACTAGCTCCGAAAAGGCTAACGCAGTCATTTCTTCCCTTCTAACAGATATAACCCCCCGATTTGGCCTCCCCACTTCTATTCAATCTGACAATGGTCCAGCTTTTATTAGTCAAATCACCCAAGCCATCTCTTGGGCTCTTGGTATTCAGTGGAACCTTCATACACCTTACTGTCCTCAATCTTCAGGAAAGTAGAACGGATTAAGGGTTTTTTAAAAACACCTCACCAAGCTCAGCCTCCAACTTAAAAAGGAGGACTCTGTATATTTTAAATGAAGAGTGTTGTTTTTACCTAAATGAACCTGGCCTGGTATATAACAACGTAAAAAAAACTCAAGCATAGAGCCCCAAAACTCGCCAACCAAGCAGATAATTAAGCTGAACTGTCAGGCCTCTGAGCCCAAGCTAAGCCATCATATGCCCAGTGACCGGCACATATACATCCAGATGGCCTGAAGCAACTGAAGATCCACAAAAGAAGTGCAAATAGCCTTAACTGATGGCATTCCACCATTGTGATTTGTTTCTGCCCCACCCTAACTGATCAATGTACTTTGTAATCTCCCCCACCCTTAAGAAGGTACTTTGTAATTCTCCCCACCCTTGAGAATGTACTTTGTGAGATCCACTCCCTGCCTCCAAAACATTGCTCTTAACTCCACCGCCTATCCCCAAACCTATAAGAACCAATGATAATCCCACTACCCTTTGCTGACTCTCTTTTCGGACTCAGGCTGCCTGCGCCCAGGTGAAATAAACAACCATGTTACTCACACAAAGCCTGTTTGGTGGTCTCTTCATATGGACACAGGAAACATGAACCCCCTTGGGTACTCTCTAATTGGATGTTCTGGCTCCTCCCAATTCTTAGTCCTCTAATACCTGTTTTTCTCCTTTTCTTAGGCAGACCTTGTGTTTTCCGTGTAGTTTCTCAATTCATGCAAAACTGCATCCAGGCCATCACCGATCATTCTATATGACAAATACTCCTTCTAACAACCCCACAATATCACCCCTTATCTCCAAATCTTTCTTCAGTTTAATCTCTCCCACTCTAGGTTCCCACGCCACCCCTAATCCCACTCGAACCAGCCCTCAGAAACATTTCCCATTATCTCTCCATACCACCCCCAAAAAATTGTCACTGCCCCTTCACTGCACCACTATTTTGTTTTGTTTTTCTTATTAATATAAGAAGACAGGAATGTCACGCCTCTGAGCCCAAAGCTGCATATAAGCATCCAGATGGCCTGGAGCAACTGAGGAACCACAGGAGAGGTGAAAATAGCCACTTTCCGCCTTGACTGATGACATTCCACCATCGTGATTTGTTCTGCCCCACCCTAACTGATCAATTGATTTTGTTAAATTCCCTCTCCCAGACAATGAGTATCAGAAGCTCCCCACGGAGCACCTTGTAACCCCCGCCCCTGCCCACAAGAGAAAAACCCCCTTTGAGTGTAATTTTCCACTACCTACCCAAATCCTATAAAACTGCCCCACCCCATCTTCCTTTGCTGACTCCATTTTTGGCCTCAGTTCAACTGCACCAAGTGGTTAAAAAGCTTTATTGCTCACCCAAAGCCTGTTTGGTCTCTTCACACGGACGTGGTTGACAAACTTTACATCAACTCTCTTAGCATTTTTCAATAATATAATATATTCACTATGTTCCCCGTGTTGTACAATATATCTCTTGAGGGGTGGGGCCAAAATGGCCAACTAGAAGTAGCAGCGATCGGAGGCTCCCATCAAAAAGAACCAAAACAGCCTAAGAATCCTGCACTGGCAACCAAGGTATCCAGGTTCTGGCTTTAGGACTGATTAGGCGGTTGGCATTACACAGGGAGACGAAGGAAGAGCAATGTAGTGGGATGTGGTCCACCTGAGAGCCACACGGGGCAGGGGAGCCCCCACCTCCCACCAAGGGAGGCAGTGAGTGAGCACACTACCCAGCCTGGGAAACCGTATTTTCCCATGGAACTGTGCAACCCACGAATTGGAACATCCCAATCGTGAGCCCACACCACTGGGGCCCAGGGGCCCAACTACCGAGTCATGCAGATTCTCAATAGCCTCTCAAGTAGAATCTACCTAAGCCTGGTGAGTTCCTCGGGGGAGGGGTGGCCATCACCACAGCTGCAGCTGCCTGCTGTCTAAGCCCTCTGAGCTCCTTGGGGAAGCAGCAGCAGCCAAACACTGGGACTGCTAGCTGCCTAACACATTAAGCTTCCAGGGTGGGGGAAAACAGCTGCCAGAGTGCTTCTTCAGGTCTGACCCTGACCCATCCCTCCTCAGTGGGTGGGGCCTCCTTGCAGGAACTCTAACAACTCCAGCCAGGGGCTCTGGGACAGAACTTTGATCTCCATGGGCCTGAGCCCTCAGGGAGAGGGGTGGCTGCAGTCTCCATGGACCAGCTGACTTAGTCTTTCCTCCTGCTAGTTCTGAGGAATCCAGGCAGCCCAGATGAGTGGGTTTCCTCCCAGCGCAGCAAACCCCCTCCACCAAGGGACAGCCAAAGTGCTTCATTAAATGGGTCCTGCTCCCCGTGCCACTTAACTGGGTGAGAGCCTCCAACAGGGGTTGTCAGACACCCTATACAGTAGCGTTCCTACTGGCATTAGGTTAGTGACCCTTGAGGTCAGACATCCCAGAGAAAGGAACAGGCACCCATCTTTGCTGTTCTCCAGACTCTTCAAGTGACATCTCCAGGCACAGGAGTGAACCAGATGAATAGGGCCTGAAGTGAATTCCCAGCAAACCGCAGGATCCCTACAGAAGAGGGACCTGACTATTGAAAGAAAAACAAACAAATCGAAAGCAACAACTGCAGCATCAACAAAAGAAGTCCCCACAAAACCCTCTTCCAAGGGTCAGCAGCCTCAAAGACCAAAACTAGATAAACTTATGATGATGAGAAAGAATTGATGAAAAAATGCTGAAAACTCAAAAGGTCAGAGTGTTTCTTCTCCTCCTAATGATCACAGTGGCTCTCCAGCAAGGGCACAGAACTGGACGGAGGATGAGATAGATGAATTGACAGAAGTAGGCTTCAGAAAGTGAGTACTAACAATCTATCTCTTGAACTTATTCTTTCTATTAACATCTAACTGAACTTTTGTGTTCTTTGATCAACGTATCACCAACCTCTCTCCCCAATAATCCCATGCCCTGGTAACAACTATTCTACCATCTAATTCTTTGAGATCAACTTTTTTAGATTCAAAATATGAGTAATATCATATGGCATTTATCTTTCAGTGCCTGGCTTATTTCACTTAACATAGTGTCCTCCAGTCGCATCCAAGTTCCTGTGAATGACAGTATATCATTCTTTTCTATGCCTGAATAGTATTCCATTATATACATATCACATTTTCTGTATCCATTTATCTGTTGATGGACACTGAAGTTCTTTTCATATCTTGGCTAATGTGAATAATAGCACTGCAATAAACATGGGCATGAAGATATCTCTTCAACATCCTCATTTCTTTTACCTCAAATTTATACTAAGTAGTAGGATCACTGAACCATATGGTAGTGCTATTTTTATTTTTTTGAGGAATCTTGATACTGTTTCCCATCATGCCTGTACTAGTTTATATTTCTACCAACAGTTTCTGAGGGTTCCATTTTTTTCATATCCTTCCCAATTATTGTTTTTGTTTATTTTATTATAGGTATTCTGACAGGTGCCAGGTGATATCCAATTGTGGTTTTAATTTTCATTGGCTGGATGATTAGTGATGTTAAACATTTTTTATATATTTGTCTGTCATTTGCATGTCTTCTTTTGACAAATGTCTATTCATTTGCCCATTTTTAAGTTGGGTTATTTATTGTCTTGTTGTTAAGTTGTTTATATTTTATATATATTTTGGATATTAACTACTTATTAGATATATAGTTTGCAAGTGTATTCTTATATTATGTAGGTTTTCCCTTTACTCTGTTGATTGTTTCCTTTGATGTGCAGAAGCTTTTTAGTTTGATGCAATACCATTTGTCTATTTTTGTTTTTGTATCCTGTGCTTTTGAAGTCATATTCAAGAAGTCATTGCCCAGACCAATGTTATAGAGCTTTTCCCCTATGTTTTCTTCTAGTAATTTTATAGTTTTGGGTCTTATGTTTAACTTTTTAATCAATTTTGAGGTAAATTCTGTATATGGTGTGAGATAATAATCCAGTTTTATTCTTCTGAATGTAGATATTCAGTTGTCTCAAGATTATCCTGTCTTCATTGTGTGTTTTGAGCATAAAGTCTAAACTCAACAAAAACTCTGGCTGAGAAATTGAATGACATTCAGCAAGAGGATATAACAATTGTAAATATATATGCACCTAACAATAGGTACCCGGATATATAAAGCAAATGTTATTAAATCTAAAGGGAGAGATAGATCCCAGTACAATAATTGGTGTCTTTAATACTCTCTCCGCACTGGACAGACTGTATAGACAGAAAATCAGTAAACATTTTATTTAAACTTCAACACATATCAAATTAACCTAACAGACATTTATAGAACATTTCATCCAACAAATGCACAATACACAATCTTTTTTTTCAGGACATGGAATATTATTTAGAATAGACCATATGTTAGGGCACAAAACAAATCATAAAAAATTTTTGTAAAAATGTAAATCATATACAATATATTTTCTGACCACAATGGAATAAAACTAAAAATCAATAACAAAAGAAATTTTGGAAACTGTATAAGTACATACAAATTAAGCAAAATGATCACAAATGACCAATATATTAATGATGAAATTAACTGGAAAATTTAAAAGAATTCTTGAAACAAAAATAAAAACAGAACATAGCAAACCTTATGAAGTTAAAGCAATACTAAGCAAAGTTTATATAAAAACACACATATCAAAAAATATAAATTTTTAAATTAAAAACCTAACAATATGCTACATGCAACTAGAAAAGCAAGAGCAAACCAAACCCAAAATTAGTAGAAGAAAATAAATAATAAAGACCAGAGCAAAAAGAAACAGAACAGCTACAAAAAAAAACCCCACAAAAAATCAGCCAAATAAAAAATTGGTTTTGGAAAAGACAAACAAAATCTGCAAACTATTAGCTAAACTAAGTAAGATTTTTAAAAAAGAGATGACTCAGATCAATAAAATTAGAAACAAAAAAGGAGACATTACAACTGATACCACAGAAAGAGAAGGGATCATTAGATATCTTTATGAACCACTGTACATCAACAAATTGAACAAATCTAGAGCAAACAGATAAAATCCTAGACACATACAAGCAAGATCGAACCAGGAAGAAGTAACAAAAATGAATGGACCATAACCAGTGACAAGACTGAATCAATTAATAAAGAAGTCTTGTAACAAACAAGAGCCCACAATTAGATGGCATTGCTCTGAATTCTAACAAAATTAGAAAGAAGAACTAACACCAATTATTTTAAAGTACTCCAAAATAATAAAGGGAAGGGAATTCTTTCATATTCATTCTATAAGGCCAGCATTACTCTGGTACTAAAACCAGACAAGGACACAACAAAATAAAAAAGCTACAGACCAGCATCCCTGATGAACATAAATACAAAAACCTTCAACTACATATTAGCAAACTGAATCCAACAGCACATTAGCAAATTACACACCATGACAAAGTGAGATTTATCCCAGGATGTAAGGATGGTTCAATATATACAAATCAGCAAATGTGATAAAACACATCAACAGAATGGAAAACATATTGTCATCTTAATAGATGCAGAAAACCACTTGATAAAATCCAACATGACTTTATGATAATAATACTCAATAAATTAGTTATAGAAGGAATGTGCCTCAATACAATAAAAGTCATATATGAAAAACATATAGATACAGTCATACTGAACAGAGAAAAGTTGAAAGCTTTTCTTAAGAAAAAGAAAAAAGACAAGGATGCCCACTTTCACCACTCATATTCAACATAATATTGGAAATTCTAGCCAGTGCAATTAGGAAAGAGAAAGAAATGTAGGGCATCTAAATTGTAAAAGACAAAGACAATTTGTCACTGTTTTGCAGACAACAGGAACTTATGTATAAAAACTGCTAAAGACTACCCAAAAATCTCTGTTAGAACTGATTAGTAAATGTAGTAAAGTTGTGGGATATAAAATCAACATACAAAAATTAGTAGCATTTCTACATACCAGTATTGGGTATCTAAAAAAGAAATCAACAAAGCAATTCCCTTTTCAGTAGCTAGGAAAAAAAAAAACAAAAACAAAAACAAAAAAAACAAAAAACCTACAGATAAATTTAATGGAGATGAAAAACCCTATGTTGAAAATTACAAAACACTGATGAAAAAAAATGGAAGAGGACACACAAAAAATGAAAGACATCTGATGTTCATGAATTGGAAGAATTAATATTGTTAAAATGACCGTACTACCCAAAGTAGTCTACAAATTCAATGTACTATCAATCAAATTACCAATGCCATTCTTCATGGAAATAAAAAAATCCAAAATTTCTATAAAACCATGAAACATCCCAAATAGCTAAAGCAATTCTGAGCAAAAAGAACAAAGCTCCAGCATCACAGTATCCAACTTCAAAATATATGACAATGCTAGAGTAATCAAAACAGCATGGCATTCACTGAAAAACAGACAACTAGACAAATGGAACAAAATTGAGAACCCAGAAATAAATCCACATGTTTACAACCAACTGAGTTTTGACAAAAGTGAGAAAAACATACATTGGGGAAAGGATTGTGTCTTCGATAAATGGTGCTGATAAAACTAGATATCCATATGACAAAAAGTAAAATTAAACCTATATTTCTTATCAAATACAAAAATCAATACAAAGTATATTGAATATTTAATACCTGAAACTACAAACCTACTCCATGAAAACAAGTGAAATGCTTACGGACATTGATCTGAGAAATTTTTTTTTTTGTATAAGATCTCAAAAGCACAGACAACAAAAGCCAAAATAAACAGCATTATACCAAACTAAAAAGCTGCTGCACAGCAAAGGAAAAAAAAGTGAACAAAGTGAAGAGACACTTGCAGCATTGGAGAAAATATTTGCAATTTATTAGACACAAGATTATTATTCAGAATATATAAGGAACTCCAACAATTCAACAGCATACATATTTTAAATTGTCAATTAAAAAGTAATTTTAAAATTGACAAACTGAATAGACATTTCTCAAAAGAGTACATGCAAATGATCAATAAGGATATTAAAATATTTATTTTTATATGCAAATCAAAACCATAGTGAAATATTATCTCATCCCATTTAGAATGTCTATTATCAAAAAGATTTAAAAAATAAACACTGGCAAGGATGCAGAGAAAAATAATCCCTTATACACTATCTGTGAGAATATAAATTAGCACATTCATTATGGAAAACAGTATGGAGGCTCCTCCATGAACTAAAAATAGGACTACTATATGATATAGCAATTTCACTAGTTGGTATATATTTGAGGGAAAGGAAATCAGCATTTTGAAGAGCTACCTGCACTCCTATGTTTATTGCAGCACTATTTGCATCAGCCAAGAAATGGAATCAACCTCAGAGTCCCTCAACAGATAAACAGGTAAAGAAAATGTGGTATTTAATACAAAGAATACTATTTAGCCATAAAAAAGAATGAAATTCTGTCATTCACAGCGACACGGATGAGACTGTAGGACATTCTGTTAAGTGAAATAAGACAGAGAGAAAGAGAAATACGCATGTGGTTATTGATATAAGTAAGCTCTTTTTCTCATAGAAGTAGGAAGAAAAATAACGGTTACTAGAGGCTAGAAAGTGTAGGGGGCAGAGAGGATGAGGAAATGTTGATTACCAGAGACAAAAGTAGTTAGATAGGAGTAAGTTCTAGTGTTTTGTAGCTCTTTAGATTGACTATAGTTGACAGTGATTTATTGTGTATTTTCAAACAGCTAGAAGAGAGGATTTTGAATGTTTCCAACACAAAAAGAAGATAAATGTTTTAGATGATGGATATGCTAATTATCCTGTTTTGATCATTACACATTGTATACATGTATCAAAATATCACTCTGTACCCTATAATTATGCACAATTATTATATGTCAATTAAAAAAACAAAACAAAGATAAACTGAGTGACAAAAATAAGTTATAATTTGGGCATCCTGATGATTCATAATGTGTTCATTTCTGATGGAGAACTTACAAACCACTGAAAATAACTTTTATATATTGTCTGGACTTACATGCTTATGAAGACATATCTTAAAAGCTGCAATTTGGTGATCAAGTTTTCAACTATAAAAGTGATGTCTTAAGGACACAAGGGGTCTTACAATAAAGGAAATAGCAACAAGACAAGACAGAAGAAGTTGGATTACTGGATCAGAGTAAGAAAAAGGTAGCAAGTGGAAACTAGAAAAATTCTCTGAGCTCCTGGTCCTCTACAGTACTATTAGTATTCTAGAAGGTAGGTACTTAGTAAGACCACTGTATGGGAAAGTGAAAGGAAATATCCTAGATATTTTTGCTTTTTTTTTTCTTTTATCCCTTGTTTTTTAAATTTATCATAGACATGATTACTTATTGGAAAGTAATGGGTTTCCACAAAATTAGTGTGCAAATTTTTTCACATGATTTATATTTTCATAAAATCCCACTGAGATTTTAATAATGCAAGTCTCCGTGTTTTCAAATAAAACAACCTGCAAGTTTGACTATGATAATTTTGTTTGTTGATTTTTTTGGATAAATCAAACATTCTACATAACATTCAGCATACCAATATTCTCCTTTCACATTTTATAATCATTGCATCTTTCATGCACATGGCCATAGCCAGTGTCTCCTTTACTGGAGAAAGATCTCTGAATTCCCTGACAGCTCTTCATTAGTGAAAATTTTAAAAGTACATGTTCTCATAACTGCTGCATTTTTCCTGTTGATTGGATTTCTTTTCCCCATTCGCCTCTGAAATACACTGGCATGATCTGTTTTCTCAAGGCATATAGATTATGTGTATATATATATGGAATGAGTATTTATATATTTTATTTTCTTTTTTATAAAATGATTCAAAGAGGCCGCTTGCTTTTGTTCTAACAGAGGAACTTGGTTTTGATGGCTTATTGTCAATAGGTTAGATTTTTGGGAGAAGGTTAATTAGAGGGTAAAAGTAGCATCCTTGGTCTTTGAAAGGAAATTAATTCTTCAAATAAACTTCAAATAAACTACAAACAAAAAAAGACATCACTTTTAGAGTTGAAAACTTGATCACCAAATTGCAAGCTTTTAAGATATGTATTCATAAGCATGTAAGTCCAGAGAATATATAAAAGTTATTTTCAGTGGTTTGTAAGTTCTCCATCAGAAATGAACACATTATGAATCATCAGGATGCCCAAATTATAACTTATTTTTGTCACTCAGTTTATCTTTGTTTTGTTTTTTTAATTGACATATAATAATCGTACATATATATTAGTTTATATATACACATATTTGAATTTCAAATATATGTACTAGAATTCATACATATATATATACACACATATGAAATAAATATATTTCATTCCAGAAAAATGGTCACATTTTTACTGAATCATAGTAAATCAGATAATATCTGAGTTTTGTATTTCATATGGTTTGTCAAAGATAAGAAATTCTTAAGAGCAGGGATAAGAGATTTAACAAAAGATGATGGAAGTGAGATACAAGATTGTTTCTCTAAAAATAACACATTATAAACTCATTAAAAATGAGAAGTTAAACTGTACAATCATATAGGTATTGATATATTTAGTGAATATCTCTCACTTGTATGCAATTTAGCCTAGGCTATTTTGGGGGAAGATTTTTGTCCTTCCAAATACTTATTAAAAGAGAAACATGAAAAATGATGCAGCACTGAGACATAAAGGTAACAACTTCACAAAGAAGGATGAATCATTGCACATTCAACAATGGATCTCATCAAAATTGTTCTTAGCATCACATACTTTACATTCAATGGTCAATCTATGAACAAACTAGTGACTGAGCTATGGGTTCTCCATCTCATTTATCACAGCAGAACTGTATCTTTCGCATTTCAAGAAAATTACAGAAAATAAAACTGCAATAAAACCAAAAAGCTGGAAACAGAGATGACACCCATGACAACATTAAAAAAAAGGATACTAAAGATGTGCAGCCATCCGCTCAACTTACAATTAATATAGGACAAGATCGATGTCTGACTTTTCCTGGTGCAATATCTGGCTGAACCTAAAAGAGGACCCAATGGGAATGCACCAAAGATAGGAACAAATGCACATTTAAGTAGGTTATATTATTAACTTTAACTGATGTATATATCAGTATATCCATAGATTTCCCAGTGGCTCAACCTTAAATTCAGTGCAAATACGTACATGCGTAACATTTTTTAATCTGAAACATTGTTAAATCTGTGCTTTTGTTCTGAGCTAATACTATGCATTTCCTTCAAGGTGCTTATTCTTGGCTATAATCACTCCTTATTTGAGATACTTCTATTATGCAGACCTGTAGCTATTGGAACTAAAAACTTTAGATCATATGTTTGTGTGTGTATATGAATGGGGGAGAAAAGGGACAAGTAAAAACAGGGTGAAGAAGGATGCATACCAGGACAAATTCAAATCGTATAGTATGTCCTGATAATGCCCCCGGAACTAACCTGACCTCTACTCTGCAATCCTATTGGTCAGTGGTCTTCAAAATGGGGACAAATGTGCCCCAGGGAACATGAGAAGAAAAATTTTAAGATTTATATTTGTATTTTAGCTTGCATTTTTCCAGTTTACATTTTCATACAAAATATTTTAATACTGTAAATAGTATAATTTTAAAATTAACACTAATTCAAATATTGATAGCACATACTCTTTTTTTTTTTTTTTTTTTTTTTTAGTTTGGGGATCATTGCTAGACTTTACCAGCTGGCGTATATCTGACACTGTTCATAGCAGGAAAGTTGCAGAAAGACATATGTTTCCTTCCAAGAAAACTTTCAGAGCTAACAAGTTGTTGTAGAAGAATGCATATGGAATCAAAAATCAATGATATGTGCTTGTCACCAATAAGGGCATACCAAACCTGCTTTGATTCCCTCTTGTTTATTTTTGAAGTCCTAGCTTCTAAATTCATAGTACCATCCTAAATTCTAACCTAAGAGATTCAAATTACGTGTAACATTTTCTGTCAGAAATATTGGGATGAGTTATCAAATGATGATTAATAAAATAAAGATGAGGGTGGTGAAAAGAACTTTTTGGTCTGCTTTTCCTTAGGGTGTCAGCATGAAGTATTAAGGAAAAAAAACCTGGAATGACATATCTGCATCCTATGCATGTGACTTTGTTTTCAATAAGGCATGGAACAGAAATAAACACTTTATAGCTCATTTGGAATTATATATAAAATAAAATTTATACAAAGACAGAACAAAACATGTTTATAAGATACACTTATGAGGCATATTAATAAAAATTATTAACTACAAAAAGAATGCAAACTTTCATTGGTTTTACTTTTTACCTTAAACATTTAAAAAAGGCTGTACATGAAAGAAACTTACAGGAATTCCTTACAGTATAAAGAATACATAGGAAAGTTGCATTGAAATTCACAATAAAATATCGATAGGTTTTTACATTTTCACTTATTGGAAGACAAAGGGAACGATATACTTGTACATATGCTCTGATTTGATGTCTGTGTTTGTGTGTTTTAATGGCCTTTTATTAATTAGTTTGCGTATTTTTGAATTTTGCTCACCCCACACCACCCACTTCGAGTGATTCTCCAGGAGTGAGGGCCATGCTTTTCTGATCTGATTCATCTGAATTACCTCTGAGATCTTCCTCTGCCACCTTCACAACCATTCATCAGCTTTGGCTTAAAATGCTGGCTACAGTGAGCCATTTTTACTCACGGGCATGCATTTTAGCGGGAAAAGGTCGAGAAACGCTGTGGAGCCAGCATGGCCAATTTTTATTTCAGTACATTTATTTCTATCAAACTTGGATAAGATACAACCTCTTAACGTGTCTTTAGGCAGGATTTCAAGTAAAAAATCTTCTCTCCTTCTCTCAGTTTTTGGTAGGAGTCACACAAATATTTCCCTTTTTTAACTAAGTCAATAATTGGCACTACCCATCCTCTTCAATTATCCTCTTTTGTTAGTTAGGGTTCGATCAGAACACAGAAACCACACAATCCATTTGAACAGGGATCATTTAATATAAATAACTATTAACTATAATGGCAAATTATCTTTAAAGAAGAGAAGAAAACTCAGAAGACTACCCTGGGGAGAGTACTCAAGGAAAAGTCAACTTGGAAGGATGACCCTCCCAAACCTGGGATTTAGGTCTTGTTGGAGAAAGTATGGTTGCAGCTCACTGCACAACAGAGAAGTTTTCTATGTTGCCTGGATCAGAGCTGGTCCAAAATCACCAGGAAAGGTGGAAACACTTCTCTGGGGTGGAGGTAAGCCAAAGCCTGTCAGTCAGAGAAGTCAGCCAAGACAGGAAACACTTCTCTAGCGTGCAGGTGGACACAAAATTATAGCTGAAATTGGCAAGTAGGAAACACCCCTGCTGGTTGGTTTAGGCTACAATGCCAACAACTAGGGTGCCTGCAAGCCTCCCTGAGAATTTGCTTGCAGTGTTCGGTGGAAACTTGATGGGAAGGCATCCACGCGCCTGATCTCCATTGGATATATCTCATATGCATTGCTGACAGCTACACAGCAGGAGTAAGTACAAGCAAACCAAAGCATACCAGAATCAGAAGAGAAAACTATCCTCGGTGTTTCTCTATACTCTACTAACAAAAGAAAACATAGTTTCAGCAACGAAGGAGAAATATTTAAAAGGTGCAGCTCGATTTTTGCAAAAACAGTGAATGAAGAGAGGATTTGAGCCTGAGAGGCAGTAAATTGACAACTTGCACATTTGTTTTAGTTTGCTTCATTACTATCAGTCTCTCCCTCCCTTCTTCTACTACCCACAATCTATGGTGAAGATTATCTTTCCTTTTCTCACCCATAGCAACTAGCACATTTTTTTCTATAAAGTGAGATACTATTAAGTATTTGTTATTAAAATAAAATTCCATACTCAACATAGCACTATTAGTGTAAAGGTTAAAAGTATGGAGTCTGGAGACAAACTATGAACATACAAATCTTATCCCTGCCACATTCTAGTTATAGGACTGTGGGATAGTAATCTAAACTATTATTGTGTCAGTTTCCTCACTTGCATTTTGAAAACAATAATTCTACCCTTATTTTGTGGTTTAAATAAGTGGAAAACATTAGACTAGTGCCTATAACATAACATATACAATAATTGCCATCAGTTCATATTATTCTTCTTTCTCTTCCTCTATGATTCTCCCCCAACATCCAATATAATTCCTTATGCAATCAGTAAATACTGTTGGATAAGCGAATAAAGATCTATAGATGTTCATACTTTTTATTGAATCATACATTTAAGGAATGAATGAGAGGAATGAAGGAATTATTCTGGCTTTAGAAAATCCAATTCATTCTACTATAGCTACTTCACAGTTTGTTTTCATTCTTCAGTACATTAACCCCTAAACAGTTTTGTGAACAACCCAGTAGTCTCAACCATTTTATTTGGATTGGAAGACATTGTTTAGTCTGAGATCACACATATACCAATGACAAGTAAACACAAGTTGTTTATTCTTACCTTGATTCTATGATAGTGGTGATGAAACAGGGGGTGGGGTAGGTAGGAAGAAGATAAATAATTTGCAATATATCTTAGACTTTGTAGTTACAATTAGATTGCCTGTAGTTCAAAATAAATACAAAATATTCTTTCTTATATGAGGAGTCACTTCCTAGCTGATTCTCCTTATTTCTGTTTCTCACTTCTCTACCTCTCCTTATAGGCAGCCACTTGCATTTGGTGCATTCACTTTTAATTATAAATCACTATTCAGGTGGAAATATTTCTTTCTTCCTTTTGTTCAGGAATATAATTTTTTTTTTTTTTAAAAAAAAGGATATAGGCCGGGCACGGTGGCTCAAGCCTGTAATCCCAGCACTTTTGGAGGCTGAGACGGGTGGATCACGAGGTCAGGAGATCGAGACCATCCTGGCTAACATGGTGAAACCCCGTCTCTACTAAAAAAATACAAAAAACTACCTGGACGAGGTGGCGGGCGCCTGTAGTCCCAGCTACTCGGGAGGCTGAGGCAGGAGAATGGTGGTAAAACCCGGGAGGCGAAGCTTGCAGTGAGCTGAGATCCGGTCACTGCACTCCAGCCTGGGCGACAGAGAAAGACTCCGTCTCAAAAAAAAAAAAAAAGGATATAAATAAAAGCAATCGGATTAGTCATTCAACCATATTTAGAGAAATAGAGGAATATCTTATTCCCCACTTTACCTTTTATCATGTATTCATTAATAAATCTTCACTGTCCAGGTATTTTTACATATGTTCCTCCATTGTTATGTTACCTTCATCTATACTAGACTACTACACTGTTCTTTATAAAACGTTTCCACCTGTAATGGGTTGAATAGTGATTTTAAAAAGTGGTTAAAATAGTGATTAAAAAAAGTTCTATCTGCAGAGTTTGTTAATGTGACGTTCTTTGGAAAAAGGATCTTCACAGGTGTAATTAGTGTTCTTGAGATGAGATCATTTAGGGTGGGACCAAAATTCAATGACAGATGTCCTTAGAGTGAAAAAGCAGAGTGAGTATTGGAGAGAGACAGACAGAGGCAAAGTTTCAAATTATATGTCTATAGCCAAGACATATAATTGCCTAAACCCACTAGAAGCTAGGAGAAGGGTGTGAACAGATTTCATTCAGAGTCCCCGGGATGAACTAACTGCCAACACCTTGATTTTGGAATTCTGGCTTTTAAAACTGTTATAGAATACATTTGTTTTCCTAAGACACCAAATTTGCGTATTTTGTTACGGCAGCCAGGGAACTTACTACCTCATTCTTCAAGAATAACTTTATGTTTGTAAAAAGTAATAGCATAGAATCTGGAGCTGTACTGCTTGGATTTCATTTCTAACTTCACCACTTCCTAGATGTTTGGGTTTCTTGTGCCTCCGTTTCACAGTCTGTAAAATGAGGACTACAAGTATTAGACTACACATTAGACTATTGGGAAAATCAAACAAGTTACTATTTATAGTTGGCATATAATAAAAGTATGCTATATGTTTATTTAAATAAATAAATAAATAAATGGATAGCTATAAAGTTGGGCTAAACTACCTAGTCCTTACTGGCCTCCTAGTGAATTTCTAATACCTTCTCTGTCTCTCACTTACTTTACTTTTGAGTAAAGTTTAACATTAACATATAAAAGTGTTCAATTTATAAATGTCCAACTAGATTAATTTTCACATCAGACACACAACTATGTATCCATGTAACCAGCTACTTACTATTCACTACTTACTGAAAGAAACCAATCTTCTGACTTGTAGTACTGTAGATGAATTTTCCTGTTTTCAAACCTAACATGAATAGAATCTCACAGTATACTGGGTTTTTTTTTTTGTCTTGCTTCTTTTGTTCAACATCATGTTTGTGAGTTTCATTCATGTCGCTCATTCTCACTGAAGTACATAATCTATCACAGTTATTTAAATATATTAAAATTTTTTGTGGGGGCACTTGATTTTTTTCTAGTTTTCAAATTTAATCGGTTTTGCTAGGCATACACTTAGAACGTCAATGTCACAAAATGTGGTATATTTAGCTTCAATAAGTAATATACTTTGTCAAAGTAGTTGCAAAAATTTATACTTCACCAGTAACTTATGAAGCTTGCAATTGTTCAACATGTTCTCCAACACTTGCTGTGGTTTCATCTGCTTCTCATTTTGTCATCTACCTTTCATTCCAATGCATGTTGAATTTATATGTTAATTTGCATTTCCCTAATGAATAACGAAGAGGTCTATATTTTCTTTGTTGAGCTATGTGTTGATCTTTTGACTACTTTTCTAATGAGTTATGCTAAGGTGTTATCCTGTTGATTCATTAGCATTCTTTCTATATTCTGTATATTTTTCAGATGTGAACATTGCAATATCATCACTCAGATTGCTTTGCCTTTTTACTCTTTTAATTGTGGCCTTTTTAACAAATGTGTCTAATTTTAATGTAGTCCAATTTTTCATTTTTTCCCTTTGGAATAAGCACTGTCTGCATTGTTAAGAAACTTTACCTGTGCAAAGATATTAAAGGTTTTCCTTTTATGCTTTACTCCAGAAAATTTAATGTTTTACAATTCACATTTGACTGTAACATTTATCTGGAGTACTTTTTGTACATGATTTGAGGCAAGAGTCGAGTTTCCTTTCTTATGAATAGACATGCAGCAAATATTTGAAAGATTATTCTTTTAAATCTGTAATTCAGTGTCAATTTAGACAACCTCAAAACATCTTGCTTCTACGGATAGATGGTAAGTTTGAGAAAAGAATGGAAATGTTTCCTTACTTTCTACTCAGTATATTATTAACACTGATCAATGATTGAAACTGGTCAGTCAGAGAAAGGTGATTTAGTACACACTGTTTATTACATTAGTATCCTTTTTTTTTTTTTTTTTTTTTCTATTTTTGACACAGGATCTCACTCTGTTGCCCAGGCTGGAGTACAGTGGTATATTCACAGCTCACTGAGGCCTCATCCTCCTAGGCTCAAGGGTCCTCCGATGTCAGCCTCTCAAGTAGCCAGGACTACAGATATGCACCACTATGCCTGTCTAATTTTTAATTTTTTGGTGGAGATATAGGCTCACTATGTTACCCAGGCTGATCTTGAACTCCTGGACTCTAGCAAACCTTCTGCCTCACCATCCTAATATGCTACGATTACAGGTGTGAGCCACCGTGGCTGGCTGTTATCTTTTTAATTGGATATCCTGCTTGGAATAAACACACATTTTTCTAATCTGGAAACACATTTTCTTATTCCACTTGATTAAGTTGATACTTAGAACAACTCCTGTAATCCTATAACTAAAAAAAATTCTTTAACTGAATTTATTATTACTTTTATTCTTTGTTGCTGGCTATCTATTAAATTAATCAAGCATTGATAACACTTGTATACAGAGCCTAGTACATATTAGGTACTTAAGAAAATCTTTTAAATACATAAATAGAGACAAACATACTGTTTTCCAGATGCTGTGCTCATAAGAAAGATAATGTGTCAAAAATCAAAAGATGAGAGATATATCTCTTAATACTCTAAGATATGTGTGCTAACTTATTTTATATCAACTTTGTATGTTTTTGCATATTCAAGTATGTATATCTTCTGTATATCTACTATGCAGTCGTTACATACATATTGATTGATAGGGATAACTTAACACAAAAGTTAGCATCTCCTCAGGTTGGGGACATATTTTCACCTGTGAAAATAGTGCAACAAAAATGTCATTTATTGGCTGGGCGCAATGGCTCATGCCTGTAATCCCAGTACTTTGGGAGGCCAAGGCGGGTGGATCACTTGAGGTTAGGAGTTCAAGACCAGACTGGCCTACACGGTGAAACCCCACCTCTACTAAAAATACAAAAATTAGCTGCGCCTGGTGGCGTGTGCCTGTAATCCCAGCTACTCGGGAGGCTGAGGCAGAAGACGGGCTTGAATCCGGGAGGTGGGGGTTGCAGTGAGCTGAGATCAAGCCACTGCACTCCAGCCTGGACAACAGAGCGAGATTCTGTATTTAAATAAATACACAAATAAATAAATAATTTTTTAAAATGTCATTTATCCCTAAAGACAATCCTATAGCAAGGGTGGATAACTTTAAATACTACTAAATAGCCTCGCTCTGAGATGGCTCCTACTTGTAAACTGTTACCGTGATAAATTCTGAGGACATTTCTGACATGCAGTGAGGTTGTTTACCAGAATTTGAAGGGCTACTTTAAAAATATATTACTGAAAAATTTGGTAACATATAATCCAGCAGAAATCATTCATTTCTTCATTCATTCATTCATTCAAGCACAGTGTTAGAAACTGAGGGTAAACAATGATAAATGGCTATGACATGCTTCCTGCTCTCATATATCACTCTTGAACGGAAAGGAAACCCATTTTGGTTTCTAAGTGACAAGGGAGAGGTAGGCTAATTCTGAGGTCAAGGATGCTAGAGGAGTACATATTTAGTTGAAGTTTACACCTTCAGGATAAAGATCCGTCCTCTCTCTCTCAAACATAATTTCTTTCCTTTACTTCAAGTTGAGCTGACACTTACCTGTGGTGAATGAATACAAATACTAATAAAGTACAACTAGAGGTCTTTTTATTCAGCTTGTTGAATATGCATTGCCAAAACCCAAGTACCATATAGAGTAAAATATAATATACTTGATATATAGCCCTTCATACTCAAGGTATCCCAAAGCACTTTACAGAGCAGTGACTTAGGTAATGTAGTGCAGTGATTGTGTTGGCAAACTTGACTGTCATTACTAACTCAGCAATAGATCATACTTTAGCCTTGAACATTATAACCTGTTTGAGTGAGAGAAGCAAGTTAGCAAAAATTTTAAGCATTATATCCTGATAGATTTTTTAAACTGACTTCCTATATCGTGATTTTTTAAGTCTGATGCTGTACTTAACAAACTATTGCTTTTATCAAAATTGTATCTATAAGATGATCCAGGTATTAGTGAAACCACTTCATTAGATTATCTAAAAAGGGGAAAATATTATGCTCTAACTGAAATGTAGAATGCAATTTAAGTTTTATAGATGTAAATCCATTTTTAGAATAAAATTTTCCTGTGTTTCACAAATAAAGTGAAGGAAGTTTGTATATTTTTGGTTTCTGTTGGGGATATCAAGTGCTGAAAAGTATCTACTTATTATAATATTTTATTAATATCTGTTACACACAGTTCTATAAATTTAATTTATTTTACTTTCAATTTTCATAATAGCCTTGTAAGATAGATATTATTACCTTCATCTTACAGGTAAAGAAACTGGTGCAGAGAGATTAGGAGTCTCACTCAAGGTCACACTATTAATAAGCATAGAAGTAGGTTTTAAACCCTGCTCTGTCTTACACCAAAAAGGAACAATAACAACAAAAAACCTTCCTCTCCATCAAGCTGTCTATGAAGTGTAAAGACAAGGAATGTGTTGATTATGATTCTCTTAAAATTGAAATTTGAAAGTAGTTTGACAGTAACGCAAATATGTCTAGGTTAAGATTATACCTCAGATATAAAACCCAAAACTCTAAAGAAGCCTTTGGTGCAGTAAAAAAAATTACTTTTACAAATAAAACTATTTTAAGGCTTCAAAAATAATCTCAGCTACCTCCAGTGTTCAGAAGCAGTCTCTAACTACTTAACGTAAAGGCAGACTTCTTTAACTGGATGTTAATCAATGGGAGGCTAGAGGCAATGTCTAAGTGTTGTCTTGTCATTGTTATCTGACTTTCTATAGTATTTGGTCATGAAAATAAGATTATAAACTTAAATAGTATTCATTGCCTCTTACATATGAGATTCTAAGCCATGGACTGTGGAATTACAAATATGAACTAAATAGAGATACTGCATTCAAGAGGTTCACATTCTAGCCTATTTGTACATACATTTCAAAATGTTGGAATTAATAAGAAGAAAGAACAAAGGAAAAAGTACTGAGACTGCAAACAATGAAAGACTTCCAGGAGTGAGATCAGGGAAGACTAATATTAGAAGGTCTATTAGTTGAACAAGTGTCCAAGTACAATGTGTACTAAAAGCAAGCATTATGCCATCTTTTCTCTCAAAAATTTTTATTCTCCCTCTGTTTCATATATTAACTAAGAACATCATCATGTATTTGGATACTTATGCAATAAATCTACACTTCACTTCTGACTTATCTGTTTCATCATATAGTCCATCCAAAATGCAATTCTGTCAATTCTAGCTGTAGAATGTACACATTTTCCCACCTGCTGTACCCTAATTTCACCATTCCTATTATAGTTCAGAATTTGTTTATCTGTCACTTAGATTGATTCAAGAGACTATCCATGTATTAACTTGCCACATGTTTTTGTTGTTATTTTTGTTTGTTTATTTGAGACAGAGCCTCACTCTGTTGCCAAGGCTGGAGTGCAATGAAACAATCAAAGCTCACTGCAGCCTTGAACTCCTGGGCTCAAGTGAGTCTCCCATATTAGCCTTCTGAGTACCTATGACTACAGGCATGCACTGCCATGCCAGACTAATTTTTTTTTTTTTTAATTTTTTTTAGAGGGAGGGTCTCTATCTGTTGTCCAGGCTGGGCTTGAACTCCTGGCCTCAAGTGATCCTCCCACCTGGACCTCCAAAAGTGCAGGGATTACAGGCATGAGCGACCACACCCAGCTGAACTTGTTACATTTTAATCTTCTCTTCACCCACTAGCCAAAATTATCTTTCATAATGTAAGCGTCAGTATGTCTTTCCCGTGCTTAAATTATCATGTTAGTCCTCTGCTTCAAGTTTGAATTTCTTATTTATTTTATTGGATGTTTATAGCAACTGCTTAGCTCGCTAGCATCATTTCACCACTTCCCACCTTACCTGGTAAACCTCATTTATCTAAGGTAAACTTGAAATTTTTAGAACACAGTTGGCTTCCTAGTACCAAGACTCCTACAACATACTATTCTCATTTTTAAAATACTCCCACGACACATACTTATATTTCAGATTTCAGGTGAGTTTTCACTCTACTCAGCTCTCATATTTAGTAAGTTTTATAGGAAATTACACATGGCTTTACGTACTTTTGCTGTCTTCTTTATGTACCGTAGCTGTCTTCTACAATGGCATTTTCATACTCTGTAATCAGCCTCTGTAAACCTCAATAGACTAAGCATCACAAGAGCGTACCCAGAATACAGTGGCTGCAAATACCTATGAGTGGGAAGAATTAACAACAAATGTATTAATTTTTCCATCTCTGCTCAAGATTTTTATTTGTTAAAGTAGTTAAAACTCAGCTACATAAATAATAATTTGTCAATATCACTTACCAACATTTTATAATGAATTGAAGAGATTTTGTTATTTTTCACTCAATGGACAACTTCCCTAGGTCATAAGCTCACTTGCACAGTGTCATAGACAGAACAAGGACCTCACAAAGATGCCCACGTCCTCATCCCCAGGATCTGTGAATATTTACCTTCCATGGAAAAAGGACTTTACAGATGTGATTAACTGAGGGGTGTTGAGATGAACGATTATCCTGGGTTATCTAGTGGCCCAATGTAATCGCACATGTTCTTATAAATGGGAAGGCAACAAAGTCAAAAAGCAGTTGTAGAACATGTGATGATGAAAGCAAGAAATTGACATGATGCCTGAAACAATCCATGAGCCAAGGAATGCAGACTACCTCCAGAAGGTGAAAACAGGCAAGAAAGCAGATTCTCCCTTAGAACCTCAGAAGCAGCCAGCACTGCCAACACCTTAATTTTAGTCCAGTGAGACTGATTTCAAACTTGTAAACTCCAGTACTTTATGGAAATAAATGTATGTCATTTTAAGCTACTAAATTTGTTGTGGTAATTTTTAGAAGCCATAGAAAACTAATACAGGTACTGGCGGTCACTTAGTAAGAAATAAATCATATTTATTGTATGAATAAAGCAAAATCCTAAAAGCATACCTGAAAAACAGAGAAATGGCAAAGTCAGCGTAAAGAGTCCATGGCCACAGATTATTTATCCATTGTTTTGGGAATGATGATTAGAAATAATTTTAAGAAAAGGCCGGGCGCGGTGGCTCAAGCCTGTAATCCCAGCACTTTGGGAGGCCGAGACGGGCGGATCACGAGGTCAGGAGATCGAGACCATCCTGGCTAACACGGTGAAACCCCGTCTCTACTAAAAATACAAAAAACTAGCCGGGCGAGGTGGCGGGCGCCTGTAGTCCCAGCTACTCCGGAGGCTGAGGCAGGAGAATGGCGTAAACCCGGGAGGCGGAGCTTGCAGTGAGCTGAGATCCGGCCAGTCCAGCCCGGGCTACAGAGCAAGACTCCGTCTCAAAAAAAAAAAAGAAAAATTGCAGATGTAAACAGAAGTACCTGATGAGTTGAAAAGTGTAGAACAGAAGCTGTGTTTCTCATAGTTTAGCATGTACCAGAAACACCCAAATTTTTGATGCAAGAGGTCTGTGATGGAGCCTAAAAGTGCGTTTCTGACAACTTCCAAAGGAAGCTACTGCTGTTGATCTGTGCTGATGGTCCACGTGTTGAGTCATGTGGATCGATAAATATTTTGTACTTTTGATTATCCTTGTTTTCATCATCAAATAATTTTAATAGCCTGTCTTTTACATGTTTTCAAACATCTCTTATGTGGCTTTTATGTTCTACTCATTTTCCAAGTCTTCCAAAATATTTTCATTTTCAAATAGATTGGTTTTATTTCATATTATATGTGAAATATGTACATTGACTTTTTAAATTGAAAAATTATTCAAAATTGCATTACATTTTTAAAAGGATCTAAAAGTCTTCAATCTGACTTCGTAAGTATAGATGAATGGGGACATTTGGAGGGACGATGGGAAAACTAACTTTAAAATAAAATAGTGAGGAATGATAAATGTTAGGCATAAAAATATATGCTCTATGACTCTATATTACATTTAAAAAGCAGAAACAAATACTTTTTTAAACTAGAAGATCACAATAATGGTTTTCTTTGGGGTTATGGAAGGGGGCAGACACTATATGGCAAGGAGGCCAATTGTGGGGCCGTCATGTTCTGTTGACTGAATGTATGTGCATTCATCAAGCTATACATTTAAGACTTGTGTAGTTATCGGCATGTATTTTATAACTTAATTTTTAAAAAGACTTTAAAAAGCTGAAAGAACTGTTTCACATGTGTTGGTTGAAGGGTGTTTTGCCTGTGATTAGATCTTTTTGTGTATATTTCCTGGAAACAATTTCTCTATTGGCAGAGTGATTTGAAATAGATACTGTGACAGAACCATATCCTGAGATTTTTTTATCTGAAACAAGTAGTTTTTAAAAAGTGAAAATGTCTATTGCCTTTGGACATGTTCAATAAGAATTTTCTATTGAGTATTTAACATTTTCATGTACATGAATCTTAAAAATCCATCACATATGTGTACCTGAGAAGATAATTTATATGAGCCCCTTTACATTAAGGAATTTAAATAACTCTGTTAATACATGCAATATAAGACAGAATGGTAGGTAAAAAAAATTAAAGTTTCTGTTAATTAAATAATATTTTACCATCTTATGAATAGAAAAATCATTGTGTTTATATTATTTTTTATTTCATTTCTTTGCTTTTCTTGCCTATAATCCATTCCAGGAGCATTGTTTTATAGTTAGCTGAATTATAAAGAGGTGAAGTAATTGGTGATTCAGTCAGTAATTCTACTGGATTAAAAGCAGGACAGGTTGGTAATGATCCAGCCAAAGTGAATAAAAAGAGAACAGGTAAGCACATATGGTACAACATCTGCTTTCAAACTTAGAAAATATCTTCTCTAATCCCCAAAGCTTTCTTGGCTTTTCTTCTTAATTCTCTTTCTTTGCAGAAAGCACTGTGAAAACACATCCTGACTATTTTTTACATTTATTATAATTTTTCCAAATATTAAATCACTACAATTTCCATTTCACAGTTTCTGATCCTATCACAAAAGCTTCTGAATACCGAAGCAAATAGATTTAGAATAGTTAAACATAATACTGAATCTGAATCTCAAAGAGAATCTTTCTCTTCTTTAAGTGGATTCAGTCTATTTCATTCTTTATCTTTTGTAATAGAAAGTATTTTTTATTTTTTAAAAGCCTGTCAACACATTGTAGGAATGTTACGCAAACAAGTGTATTATATATTTACTTGTATTATTCCTCATCTTCACTAAAGATAGCTGAAGCAGCCAGACGTCATTTTGAACACAGTAGCACTTTGAAAATACAGTTGTTCCTTGGTCTCTATAGGGGGTTGGTTCCAGGACCCCCATGGATATCAAAATTTGTGGAGGCGCAAGTCCTTTATAGAAAATGGTGTAGTATTTGCAGATAACCTACTCATATTCTCCTTTATGCTTTAAATCATCCCTAGATTATTTATAATTATTAACATAATGTAAATGGTATGTTAATAGTTGTTAGAGTGTACTGGTTTTTAGAATTTGTATTATTTTTTGTTATTGTATTGCTATTTTAGCTGTTTTTTTCCAAATATTTTCAACCCATGGTTCATTGAATCCAAGAAGCAGAACATGTACACTGTAATCGTTCCTTTCCTTTCCACAATGATTTTAAATTGCTATGTTCTTAAAAGGCTAAATAAGACAGGCTAGTTTTAAATTGCATTGCTTGATTCCTGATATTCAAATGTCTGATAATTCAAAAATTCAACCTGATTTATAAAAGGTCTTTTTTTTCTGTTGAGTAAATGAATAAAGCAGATCCCACTTAGAAGGAATATTTCTGTCGCACAAATATTTACTCTGTATTAAAAATTAACTGTCAATAATACTTATTTGTGTAGTGCACTAGCATCAACAGATGATTTTTTCACAATAATTTCAATACATTTGTGCTTAGTTATTCTACCTCTTGTTGAGCACCTACCTTAATGGGAGTTTTCCTGATGTCCATTTCATTGATCCTCACAACGATCCGGTGAGGCCCCATTCTCACGGCACAGACTAGAAAGCAAAGTTTAGAGCTGGTAAACTGGTGAGTCTGATGTCACAAAGCTGCCAAAGGTGGCAGCTGGCTCTTCTTTTCTATTTTAGTTTCATCCCATAACCTATGTACATCACAGCTTCTTTGCTTCATAATATTTATTAATTTTAATGTCTTTTCTCTCATTTGAATTAAATAAGGGCTAATATAAAATATCTAAATGTTATATGGAGTGAAGCATGTTGCATTTATATTTAGAATGAATGTACAAACCATTCCCCCAGTAACAGCACTGGGCAAATACTGCCTATCACAAAACAGAAAAACATCATGTACACCACTTAAGGAATTCTTTCAGAAGATTTAAAATATTGTGGTGGCTTTTCTTTATTTCTAATGATTAAGTTGTATTTGTAAGATGCACTAATTATTTTCAGTCCTTAGTTTACTATTAGAAAATCATCTCTTTAGTATTCTAAATGCTGATGATGTTTGGAAAGTAGTCATTTACAATTTCCTGTCTCTCTAAAACAAAACAGATAAGATGTTTTAGTCTGCTTCAATGCTGTTCTTAAGTGTTTCCATAGTGGTGCCTTCTTGTGTATTATGGCCTTACACAAGAGAGTAAATTCATAAAAATGCATTTCTGATATCTTTATCTTTATGTTGAATTGACTTTTAAACTTCTGAATAATTTTTTTTCTACTGACAATCAGTCATTTCTTGCTGCATAATAGTTTTTAATACTCCGAAGGTATAACCACTAGCTTCCCTGTACTTGTACTTTTAACTGGTGCATTGTGACCGTAGGTTACACTCAACAAATGACCTTAGAATTATTTAATGGTTACTCATGTTATTATTAATAAAAAAACATTCTATAATGTCAGCATCTGTTTCAATAGTATCTTTGGATTATTGTAATCTGACCTATTGTCTTTAGACACAGATCCTCACTAAAACTGTAGGCACCAAGCTTTGGAATAACAGGAAAAGGAAGAGACTATTCAGAGAGAAATACAATGTAAGAGAATTTGGTATTATGGCACCAGGTGATATAGTGCTATTGTACTATATTCCATACTCACAAAAAAATCAATGACTCCTCAAGTGCATTTACGAAAGAGAAAACAGGATGAAAAAGAGAAAGGAATGGGATGGAAATAATCAGCTCTATTCTCCTCCTGGCAGGCAGGAGTCCAGCTAAGCAGATTCCTTAGGGAGAGAGAATATCATTTTCCTCCCTGACCGGGACTAAAACTGCTACATGTTAGAAATCTATGGCTTTCTTAGGAACTGTCACTTTTGTGGAAGGAAAGATTTAGAGGTCGTATCCAACAGCCAGGAATGCTATATAAGCACCATTTTTATATAGCAGTAGCTCCATAGGATTCCCTTTCCGCATGGCCACAAGCTTTGCCCGTGATTCCTGCACATTTATGGCAAAAATGATTCAGCAGTGTGGAAGGGAGGGGTGGCGTCTCTCTTTTTGCCTAAAGTAACTCTTTGTTTTCCTCAACATTTTTTATTGATTTACCTTAAAACAAAAAATCATTTTCCCTATTGGGAACAGAATTGATAAGTAATCCATAGAGTCAAATAAATATTTTTCAACCACATTGACATACACACACAAACACATGTGTTTTATGCTGATTTCATTTGAATCAGGAATAAAATCCACTATAGAAAGCTAAAATATCTGCCTGTCTAAAGAGGTAGTCCAGAGGCTGCATTTTTAATTGGATTCAGAAATTACATTACTTGAGCACAGTAGGGCCCAAAGTACACAAACTAGTTTATTTCATTTCTTCTAATGATTCTTCTAATGAAAATAATCAATCTGTCAAATGTGAAGCTATGTCTCTAAATCTCTAAATTTTATAAAAGCTTATAATTTGATTTTTACTTGACAATGCATTTTACTAATTATTTAAATATGAATTTATTACTGGCATAAATGTACCTGATTGACAATTAAGTAAACCTTTCTTTGTGCAATAGAGTAATGCATTCCTATCCTATGTTTCAGACACTTAGGATCTTCAAATTTACAAATAACGTGAGTCTACTTCTATTACTAGATGATCAAGGTGGGTAGTGATGGGTTAATCATCAGTGTCTAGCTAAACTTCTGATTAGTATAGAAGTTCTTTTGTTTTGCTTATCTATTTATTCACTATTAAGTTTTAAGCTTGGCACTTTCTAAGATTAGAAGCACTTTTTTTGTTTGTTTTTCTGCATGGTTAGTAGCTACTCATAAAAGTCCTCAGAACCAGATCTAGCCATTTAATAGGTCGCAAGCTGATGGGTATAACTGATAGTGGACAGTAAAGCTTTTTGTATTCAGCCTGAGATTAAGAGGTTTAAGTGTAAGATGGTTTACATTACCACTGATTCCTTATCTTTACAATGAAGATCAAAAGTGAAAAAGTATAACTAGAATAGAAAAACATAAACCATTTTTTAATCGATGTTAACAATTTATGTTAGTTAATTACTAAATCTCACACTCAGACTGCTAAAACTCTTTTTCTGTCTTGCTTTATTTTCTGCCTTTCCTTCAGGGGCACTTTACTGAATTTATTTGAATACCTCCTTTCTTCCTGCCACTTAGTAGCATTTAACAGAGTTGTCTCAGGACTTGGAGTCTCTTGCTATGTAAATATCCTACCCACCGATCACCCTTTCACTATTTAGATATTTATATGTAAGGCCTCTTGAGTTCCTGTGCATATTACTATTCTTATGGAGGGGTGACTGACCTTTAGTAGGGCTCCTTCCTTATGAATGGCTTTTGCTGCTGGCAGAGAGAATGACACCCCTATAAGTCTATTCCCGACACTGAGTGCTTCATAATTACACTGTAATTAAAATGTAGTTGATCTAAGAAAAAACATTAGATTTAGTTTAAAACTAATAACATAAGTGTGAAAAGTTTGGTTTCTAAATTTTATAGTCACTTTCTTTTTGTTATAAAATGAAATTTAAAAGAAAAAGCTTTGTAGAAAGAATGATTTCATAGCACTTCTTTTTTTCATTTTTTTAAGAGCAACCAATTTCATGCATCTTAAAAATATATGCATTTTTTTTCTGGTATGAAATATAAGAAAAAGTGCAAAAGAAAACTTATGGTAATAATATTTCTTGATAAAAGCCATGCTCACCATTTTTTTCTAGCGCATATATAGTTAATATAGGCTAATAAATATAATAGAAGATACTTGTTCCAAATTTGTAGCATCATTATACATTAATGTTTCACGTGTTTCTGCAATGTTATTTGCTACTGGGAACACAGGCAGTTTATCACTCCTTTGTGTTCATATATAATCATGTCTGAATAAGAAGTTAAGTTTTTATTTTAAATTTTCTTTCCCTATTTTGATCTGAATAATTATCATGTGAAGAGATAAATCTATTTTTAAGAAAATATATCAATATTATGTATTTATTGTTTTTCATTTATTTTCACTTGGCCTGGCATGGGCTTTTCTTAGAACAGAAAAAGATGGCTAATACCAGCATGAAAGTGCAATGATAGTGTGCCTTGTGAAATGTTTTAAAAGTCGATGTAATAGATATACATTTATTATTTTTAATAGAGCTGTTTTTTTTCTATTTCTCTTCTTTCCAATAAATGAAACTTTTACAGTCCATTGGTGGGACAGAGTTGAAACTGGATCTTTGAAGACCTCTATCGTCACCTCTATCATTATTCCTGCTCCAATGACAACGGAGAGCATACTGTCAAAGTCCTCCAGGTAATACCCTTATTACATGTGTCATTAGAGGATGTTTGCCATATCTGCTTTAACACCACAGACATTTTAAGTAGGTTATTCCATCACTTTGCCATTTTGATTATGACAACAAAATGACACCATATTGAAATGGATTTTGGAAAGAAAGGCTAACTGTCCAAAGAGGTCCATGCTCACTCTAATTAAAATTGGCTTAGGTGGCACAACCTTCATAATTCAGAGTATGACTATGAAGGATATGTATGTTGAAAACCTTCTTTGCTCATTAGTGCTATTTCTGTCAGACACCACTACCTGCTCTTTTCTTAATGAATGCTAAGCCATCTCTTTAGAAGATTGTGCTGCTTCTCTGAGCTGAAGGAACTGTCTTATTTCCTCCCAAGTTCGTCAGGAGTAAAATCGGGGAGTCACCTCTTTGACATTTCCCAACCTCTGTACTTATTTATCTCTTTGAGACCTTGCGCTCCAGAGATATCACTGTCTTAATTAAGAAGAAGGATGTGACCATGGTAAATTGACTGATTTCATTGATTAAGGACTAGCTGTACAAGTAACATTGATTTTAACAGTGGGTCTACATAAATGTAATTGTTCGAACATGGGGCTGCATAATTATGGTGATGTACGAGAATACTTGGTTTGTCCTTTTCAACCTTCACTAACATTCTTTTGCATGATAATGTACCTTGTGCAATTAGCAGAAATCTTAAATGTTACAAAATGTCTTTTGTGAAGACATGAAGTAATAATTATATTCTAATTTAATTCAACAATATCAGACAGTTTTTCTTTTCTTCTCATTTTTCTTCCTTTTGTACACATAAGATCATGTATATGGTAACATGAATACAGAATTTTACCTTCCAGTACCAACAAGAAACCCATGCAAATATATAAAAACACCTATTATCCTATTACTTATTTCAAAATGAATATAGTATATATGTTCTGACAGTCAGTAATATTTGCTATTACATATATTTTTAAGTGGAGTTCTCCATAGCAGGGCTTAAATCCAAAGAAAGTACTTATTATCTTTCTACATTTTTATGAAAAAATATGTCAAGGTCACTAGTTTGTAAGAGATAAATTATTATTAAATTATTCATATAAAATCATTTAATAGAATAAAATTAGAATATAAATAAGACAATGTAATCACTATTATTTATTATTACTACATTTAGATAAGAAGACAAAACTAAAACTCTATAAGATGTTCCTGTAGGGGTCTCATCTCACAGAAATTAAATTTTCAAATAGATAATATGAGGCCATAGGCAGTTAAGTATTTTGATGCTTAATGAATGAAAGAAAAAAATTCTAATCTTGTACATAAGTGAATTCAAAAAAAATTAAAGAGAAAGGAGTTAGAAATGTATCTAGACAAAAATTCCTGGTGAGTCCAAATCATTGGATTTTTATCATAAGCCCGCCACTAATTAGTCCTGTGACCTTTTGTAGCTGTGTATCGTACATAATAAAGCATAGCTCAAAAAATAATGCAAGGGCTCATTCATCATACGAGTCTATCTTTTTTATCCACTTTTTGGCCAACTGAAGAACGAATTCTATAAACTATTGTAGAAATACTAGGTCTCCAGGTTGACTGTGTCTGCATGTGTGTTTGCTTATTTGTTGATTGCTTGTTTTTTAAATATGCAGTGTTTGTAGCTTGAACTAAGATAGAAGGTTAATGACAAAACTGATAGCAGTGCTATTATTCCCATATGCCATTAGCATCCAGAGCCTCCCTGCGTAATCACATGGTTATCTTTATATAAATTGAGCTCCACTACTTTGCATACCTATATAAAGGACACAATATTTTTGAAATGGCGTTCAATGGGTGTTCCCTTCACAGTAAGACGATTTCTCTTTTCAAATTTAGTCCTTCATTGAAGCTAAACTTAATGTTTTCATCTTCCACCTACCACTTCAGAAAGAAGGTATAATCCTATCCAGTTCTATTCAATACCTATCCAAACCTACTGATTAGTTACGGGAAGTAGAACATGTATAACCTAGTGAAATATAGGAAGAATACGGAAAATATAAGTATTTAAACCAAGCATGCTGACATAAATATTCTCACTCCCTTCACTGGTCCAGAATTCCTGTATATGGTGGTGTATGTGTGCATCTGTGTGTGTGTGTGTGTGTGTGTGTGTGTGTGTGTTTAATTTGACAGGTGGTGATAAAAGCCAAAAGCAGAGAGGATATTTATTGGAAACATCATTTGAAACACGGAGGGAAGATTAATATGCTGGGTGGCCCTATTCTAACTCAGGGTAGCTGCACTGGAATGAAAAGCACAGCACAGAATTTTAAAGAGAATACTCTCACCCTTCTTTGGCTCCCATGAGAGTTAGAAAAGAATGCTATGTGATGTGTGCAGGAGTACAAGATCTGAATGGCCTTGATCAGCTCAGCTTTCTGTGCCTCCTAATCATAGTTCTCAGAACAATTTTAGAATGTTCCAAGAATGCAATATCCTGAGATAAGAAGGACCTGTCTGGAACAGTCTGGGCTTTGTCTTCATCGCTCCTAGAACAGGATGTTCCTGCAACTCTTAAACTCAGACAGCCAAATTGCATGTGGGGTATAAGACCTAGGATGCAACATTTAGGGGTTCTTCAGCTGCAGTGCAAAGTCAGGCATGTGCAGAGGAGACTCCATTCACCCTGGGCAACTTTCCTGACCTCAGGAAATTTTCTTTCCATATTTTCAGAGGTCAGGCTTGCCATAGAACTTAGGCTTAGGCCGATTCTTCCTGCCCGTCTGTGTGTAACAAATTCAGTTTGCCTTATTACTATGTGAGCATTCCTCTGGTTCTGGCAGCTGGATTATAAATAAAATCTCCCTGTCAGACCTAGGAATCTTTGCAATGTATTAGTGTCATAGAGGAAAACAAAAAGTAACTGAGTTGAAAGCTAGCATACCTAACGGGGGCCATTGTAGCATGAGTCAAAATGATCCTGCTGATAAGGCCACATGTGACCATCCCAGACACAGCCTGGAAAAAGAAGGAAGCTGAGACTCAGACAGGTCTGAAGATCTTTTTGAAGTCAAAAGGAAGCTACTAAAGCAAGGGAATTCCACTGTATACTGATTCAAGAGAACAAGCTGCACATATATTTTTAGCTTTTCCTCAACGGCCCCACTGATCAGACCAGAGAGACCCTCTGCTACAGAGAAAGCAAGAGCTCTAGAGGACAGCTTGGAGACAATAAGGAACTGAGACTCACTTTCCCTTTGCCTTGAGGTCATACAAAGTCCAAAGCATCTGGAACTTTCTTGGAGGCATTTGTGTAAAAGAGGTCTATTGAGACTTTAAGAAAAATGTGAACTGAGAAGCTAAATTGAAAATACATCTTTGACTCCAACCCCTACCCCAAGTTAATCACAAGTCTAGTGAGATAAAGGATGTCATTTATACAAAATACAGAAGTTATATTTTCTTTATGTGAACAGAAATATATTCACTTGTACTCACTAAATATATTTTGTTTACTACTAGGAATAGCCATTTCCTTGGTCATGGCTTTATTTTATAATTATCTTTCTTTAAATTCATCAGTCTAGAGACCTTCCCATTGGATGAAGAGCTGAACAAAGAGGAAGTTGCCTACTGTGTTTCAAGTACCGTGCGGAGCATTTGAAACGCATAGTCTCACACCTGATTTACACGTCTTACATAGCTTAAGATATGCAAATGATTACGTATCTTAATCCAGTGTTAATGATGAGATGTGTTCCAAGATTTGTTAAGAATATGGGGATATAAGCCTACCTAAGGTTTGAGTTTTTCATGTATACACACACCTATACTTTCTCCAGTAAAAACACAGTTCAATTATAGGGAGAAACACATTAAATGTGTTTTTTAAAAAATCCTTTCACCCTCTAGAGACATACAGTCACTTTCACTGAAGCTGGAGTTAGAGAAGGAGATCATTGCAAAAGTTTATTCTTGAAATATGAATAGTTTTCCTTGTCAGGTAGAAGAGGAACACAGACTAGGGGAGAAGAATAAGACCTGAAAATAAAAAGGAGCTTGGAAACCCAGGAATCATGTAGAGAGATTGGAGCATCAGTACAAAATGGTAGTGTTGAGAGATGAAGCTAGTGAGTTGTTGGAGTCGAATTATGAGTGATTCATGCTTTATTAGAAGGACTTCAGATTTCATCCCAAAGACAGTGGAAAACCACCGGAGGTTTGACACAGGAGTGTGACATAATCTAAATTGCATTAAAAACACTTCTCTGCCTCGTTGTAGAGTTTAATTTTGATAGAAGGCACTAAGCTTCTGCGAAAATCACAGGGAGAAATAGTGTCTATGTGAAATAATTCAGTGACAGGTGGAAGAAGAGGTGGATGGAGTTGGAAAGATAAGAGAAATTCTTATCATCAAGTGACAACTCAACTTGCTTTTTCTACCAAACTCTATAGGAATGGGATAAGTAATTACCACATGAACAACCATATAAACAGTTTTGGGGCCCTGATTTCCCTGATAATCCTTTGATTACTCTTGGGCTCTCCTGAGACTGTGAGTCTATGAATTTTTGATAGTCTTGGAAGGCAGTTGAAAAATGATCACAGCTCATCGTGTCAAATAAAATCTCTAATTTCTTCATAAGATCTCATGTGTGTGAGGCCATGGTCAGGAGAATTTCTTGTTTTATTTGATTATTTTTAGGGGTGAAATAACAAACGTTCAATACATGCTTCATCACCCTGGAGCAAATATAATATATAAACACTATATAATATATAAACACTATATAATATATAAACACTATATATAAAATACATAAACACTATGTTTTATATGTATAATATATAAACATTATGTTTATATGTTACATTTGCCTCAGGGTGATGAAATATGTATTGAACCTTTATTATTTTTATAAATTGTTATATAAATCTACATATATCACAGTATGTTACATATGTAGATTTTAAAGTATATTATTAATAATTTTATAGATTATTGGATGGAAATATTTAGTTGTTTCTTTTTTTTCATAGTTTAAGTAGAATTATCATGTGAATATATATCTCCTTTTTGTAATTGATTTTGGAATGTTCTGTTTCACAAACAATAATAGTAATAGGTAACATTTATTACAACTTCCTGTGTGTCAGGAATGACACTAAATGCTCCACATTTTTCTCATGTAGTCTTCATCTACACAATGAGATAGGTACTATTATTAAAACAAACAAACAAACAAACAAACAAAAACCAAGATTCATGAAGTTAACTCAAGGTCACCTAACTCATATGTGGTAGTAGGCTCAATTCAAATCCAAACATTGGGCTCTAAGTCCTCTGGTACAGATGGGTTTATTTTACCTGGCAGTACCTGGGATATAGTAGTTGCTTAATAAATATCCATCAGATTAATAAGCAAACAGATTATATGCATCTATACAGAGATGTTAAACTTATATTCAGTGACCTAAAATTATCTTCCCTTTAAGCAATGAGTTAGACATTGGGCCACAAAATCTGTGGATTGATGTGATGAGATTTGCCTTTTTGGAGGCAAATTCTAGTTCAAAAAAGAAAAATACTTATGAAAAAGTACAGATTTGAGGTAGTAAATCTAGTAAAAGGGCTGTTTTAGTAATTCAGTTGAGAGTTTCAAATAAAACAATGGCAGAAAAAAATGTGATACACATTATGGAAGGTGAACTAACAGAAGTTAGTGAGTAAGAGGATACTATAAATTGGGAAGAGAAATTAGTCAGTTTTCTCCATGATACTATGCAACAGTATGTAAAATTCACAATTGCTTTCCTTTAGTTACATTTATGGGAATGTGCCTCATAATTTTCATGACTCATAGAATTTGTTGCACCAATTTTGAAATTTGCTTGAGGAGAGGAAGCATCATATTCAGAAACTCCAAAGTGAGAGAAAGAGCAAAAGCAGCAATTGGAAAGGAAAGTATAAAACTTAGGTGTGTGACATTTGAAATCCAAGATATCCTAATATTTCTCTTTTATGACCTATTGGATTTCAGCCTCTGTCTGTGTTCTTTTCAAGTCAAGTGAGCAAGTATCGCTGGAGTCTGTTATGTATATTCAGCCATTTTAGAAATTAAATACCTACTAGCTGGCAGGTGCTGTGCAAAACACTTCACCTATTTAATTACTTTACAGTTAAATACAAATATATGTTTTCAATTATCAATAAATTTATATAGGCAGGAAAAAATCATGCAAACTCAGGTTCTCGGTAAATTCAGAAGGTGAAATGAAACATCATGCCTTATTGTCAAAAGGAAAGGCCTCAGGAGGAAAGCAAGGTTTGGGTTGAATTTAGGAAGCTGTTATAACAACTTATGCCAGGCTTCTTCCTAATCACTACAAAGGATTACATTTATAAGGAAAGCTGTGTCTGCTGTTAGGATGCCTAGAGTCTCTTTAAGAAATGTTTAAAACTTGAATTGCCTGAAAACTGGTAGAGAGTACCTCAAAATAAAGAATGGTCTCTATAAAATAATTCTCAGGAAACCAACATATTGGGAGTGGAGAGCCCCTACTGGCCAGTAGTAGAAGACTATTGTGAGTAAATAAAACAAGATCATTTTATTGTGAACTCTTCAGGAACATATCAGGTTCTTGGGAAAACTCATCTTTGTATAATTGACACAACATAAGACTACCTGTTCTTTCTTTAAAATGAGTCCTTGGAACAAATCAGTCAAAGAAATGTCAATTCAACTTCAAAAGTCTCCAAGAGTAATTTGAAGCTTACTTCAGTGTTTCTTGAAGGGACGGAAGTTTTACAGTGGATCAGATAGAAAATCTTATAATTTATCTTTAGATATCCTTTTAAATTCTCTAGGTCCCCGTCTACTCATTCACTTCAGAACTGAGGAATTTATATCCTACCCCTGATAAAAACCCATACACTCAGCATGGGGACCTTATTAGTCTTTTCTCAGACTTTTTTCCCACTCCTTCTACCACAGAATGAGCAGCCCTTTTAAAGCTCTAATAAATAAAAATATTCATATTAAAACATCATCTTCTGAGAAAAGCAAAACCATTACATAACTTAAGAGTGGAGGTAGAGAAAACATTTTTTTCAAAAAGTAAAACCTAAAATTATATGCATTAATAGATGTGATGTGATGTGTGTGTGAGTGTGTGTGTGTGTGTGTGTGTTTGCTTTTACTAACAACCTACTTTCTTCCAATTTCACTTCTTTTCCATCTGGATGGGGCATTTAACTTTCTTTGTTGCTCCTGATAATTTTATTGCCTTCATTAAAGAGGTAGAGTTTACTAAAATTTTTCCTAGAAGACATAGTAATTCTCTAGAAGTAAATACCATTTCAATGCTTTTTCACAAGTGTATTTTGGTCACACAGTGCCCCTTCACAGTGCCATGGCAACAAATATGAGAAGGCAAAGTCCTGGACAATTCATCCCTTGATCCCTTGTTAGTATGTTTGCCACTCTACGCTGAAGCAACGGTAGCTGAACACCTGACTATCCAAGACACCTTTTCTTGTTGTAGTAGTTGTTGTTGTTGTTTTCCAGACTGTCTGATGGAAGCAAATTAGAACATGGCATTTCCACCAAAAGCCCTTGACTGGTTTAGTCTGAAGAGCCTGCTAGTCTTCACATACTAGCACCTTGGTTTTTCAACATCAACTTTAATGTGGGTTGGCTGTATCAATTCCGTTAGCAAAGTCCTGAAAACAATAGTTGCACATTTTTAAATGCTTGTTTGAAGGAGTAACACATAATGATACAAATTTTACACAATACATCACACAGAAAAAAAAAAAACTTACAAAATATTTTCCTTATACAATTATAATTAATAAATGAAGGACTGAGGAAAATGGAAAATCACCTTGAGAATACCACAGCACTAAATGCCTCAGGCCAGATCCACTACTGAATACTGACATTAGTGGGCAAAAGTTGAAAGAGAAATGGGATATTTGTAAAGCCTCTTATTATCTCTTCCAAAATGTCTATTAATTACTCTTGTGATTTTAATACAGGCCTACATATTCTTTCATTTTTTTCCCAAGAAGTAAAACTTAATTCCTCTTTCTTTGAATGTGGACTGGATGTAGGAGTCATGCAATGCATATATAATATGGAAAGGGGAGAAATTATACTTCACAGCAGAGAAACCTGGCAGATGCCACCTTAAATGGTTAACATTAGCAGTAATGAGACATTTTGCTTTCACGTACCCCCAATTTGACATAAGAAAAAAATATCATCTCTGTGGTAGGCTTCTCCAAAATTCATAGCCTCAATTGAATCATGAGAAAACATCAAGCAAACCCATATTAAGAGATATCCTACGAAATACCTAAATAATCCTTTCCAAAAGTAAGAAGGATATGAGAAAGAAGTTTTCCATGAGGATCTATGATAGAGTGGAGAAGATGAAGAAGGCACAGCAATTAAATACAATGTGGGATCATAGATTAAATCCCGACATTGGTGTAACGTTCGGGAAATCTAAACAATGTCTGCATTTTAGGGATAGTATTGTTCCATTGTTAATTTTTTGGTTTGTATAATTCAAGATATTATAGGTTTGACTAGATATTACAAGATATTAACAATAGATGACGCTACGTGGTGGGTATAGGGGGACTCTGTACTATACTTGCAATTTTTTCTGAAAGTCTCAATGTATTTCCAAAAAAATCTAAAGCAACAGTTGAATAAAAGTATATCTGAAATTATCTGTCCCCTCAAAAAAATATATAAATAAACTCATGGCCCAGTGTAGTGGCTCACGCCTGTAATCTCAGCACTTTGGGAGGCCGAGGCGGGTGGATCACAAGGTCAGGAGTTTGAGACTAGTCTGGCCAGCATAGTGAAACCCCGTCTCTACTACAAACACAAAAAATTAGCTGGACATGGTAGCAGGCACCAGTAATCCCAGCTACTCTGGAGGCTGAGACAGAAGAACCGCTTAAACCTGGGAGGTGGAGGTTGCAGTGAGCTGAGACTGCACCATTGCACTCCAGCCCGGGCAACAACAGCAAGACTCTGTCTCACAAAATAAATAAATAAATAAATAAATAAATAAATAAACTCTAACCTCTTTATCTTTCTAAAATTTTACATACATGAATTAGTTAAAAGCCCATTTTTTTCTCTTCATGTGCTTTTCCTCGTGACATGTTGTTTTTTATCTTTCCCTGATGACATTTGTTGAGAACCTGTCTATGTATCCTAAGCAAATTAATGCAGGAAAAGAAAACCAAATGTTGCATGTTGTGGCTTAGAAGTGTGAGCTACATGTGGGAGTACACATGAACACGAAAATAGAAACAACAGGCAATGAAAACTACTTGAGCGTAGAGAGAAGGATTGGAGAAAGGACTGAAAAAAACAGCCTGTTGGATATTATGCTCCATACCTGGGTGATGGGATCATTCGTACCCCAAATCTCAGTCTCATGCAATATAGCTATGCAACAAACCCACATGTGTACCCTCAGAAACTAAAATAAAGTTTGATGTTTTTAATGAAAAAAATGAGAGAAAGAGAAAGAATAACCCACTACAGGTCTAACAAGTATTTCCCTATCACATAAAGGACCATTTGAATCTTGAGTCTTTAATTGAGTCTTGTTGGAGTAGGAGGGTGAGATTAGAATTATGTTTTCACGTTAGTTTTCTCATTTTGGAATCATCCCTGAAGGGATATGGTACCTTTGAATCAATTTGCAATGAATTTGGAGTCACAACAAATGGATTGTAATCCTTGCTCTTTTGCTTATTCTTGCTCTGTCTCCTCAGAATAATCATTTAACCTCTTTAGCCTCACTGTCTTCAACTACAGAATTGTGATAATTGTATTACAGAACAGCTACTGTAATCATGTGTTTGAATATCCTTCAGATTTGTCCACCTTCCATCTCCACCAGCACTCGCCCTTTCCCAGAATAGATCATTTCTTCTACAAACCATTGTTAATAGCCTTTAAACTAATTGACCTACATCTACACTGCCACTTATCCAATCCATTCCTCACCCTGTGATATAAGCTATCTATCTAAAACGTAAGTCTAATAATTCCATCTTTCTCATTCAAACCTTCCAAGCCTTCCTATGGCTTCTGAAATAAATGCATTTCTTGAATTGCCTGAAGACCTTACAAGCTTAAATTGACTTCTGTGTTCTTCTCTGGGCCCTTTATGTACCATGCTCCTCCAAGCCACCTTAACTCCAGCCACAGCATTCTTTTTTCACCCTTTGATGTTCACCATGCACCCTTTACCCTGACCCAGTTCTTCTCCACATCTCTGCCTCTGTCTGGAGTTCTCTTCTCTTCCTTTAGTGAACTCCCATTTTTACTCCTTTCTCCACACTTCAGCCCAGTTCACATCCTCAGGAAAGACTCCTCAAGCTTCTCTTTCAACACAATATAAACATTTACACAGCTATGTGCATCTATTCATTATCATGAAATTCAGTAGAATTTTTCAATGTATTTGTGTGATTATTTGACTGATGCCTATAACTTATTCAAGATTAAGTCAAACACTTAAGCTTGTAGAGAAAAAGATCATTTATATTTTGGCTTAATACAGTGTTTAATAAAGTGCTTGGCACATGTCAGTACTTGAAAAATATTGGTTGAATATTTTGCCATTATTGGGATACTATATAAATGTGTATATTGTCACTACATCACTACTTAAATTGTATCTTTGTTCTACGCCACCATGATGTGTTCAGAGTTTAAGACTAACTTGAGTTTAAAATGGACACATGCTATCATTGTGGGAAAGAGGTTACTGTGTCCCGTGGAATTAGTAGAAAGAATTAAAATTAAATTACAGCCTTATTATTCTTGGCATTTATGCTCTACAATCTGCCACAAACACTGATGAGAATATATTGAACAATTGCTCCTAGGAGAAATACAGGGCTAGGTTCCTAATAGCTTTTGGTCAAAGTTTTACCTCAACTGATCAGTATATAACCTTGTTTTATGCGTGTTTCTGTTTTAAAAACTTTAATATATATTGTTGATTCACTGCCATTGAATTCATGGACAACAGGAATCACATATAACAAAACACGCATAGCCTTCTTGTGTTTAGGAATATTAGACAACACTTCATCACTATGCTTGGGGTCTATTATAAACATCTAAATCACTAATAACCATAAAAGTGCAAAAACACTGACATTAAATACATTGCAAAAAAGGACACTTATTTATAGTATGATAGGTAGCTGAAACAAGAAGCAAAGTGTTGTCTTGTTAGATCTCAGCTGGGAATGTACAAGTCAGGTGAGTCATATTTCTCACCAGTCTGCATAGGCTCTTGGATGACTGTGCTGCAAATATTAATTTGAGGGTTAAAAATAAAATTTAGTAAGTAAATAATAAGTTCACAAAAAAAGAGTCAGGAGAAAAGAACATTGCCATGTACAGTTGACCCTCCTTAGCTCATCTGCAGGACCTGAACATTTTCTAATTTTGTGATGGGGGTAGATAGTGTCTTGGAACCAATCCCCTGTAAATCTTGAGGAATGACTGGTATAAATTGCTTCAAGGTAATCTACAGGTGATTTCATTTGTGTTTTCTTCTTTTTTTTTTTGGTTTGAAACTGACATGTAGGCTGAAAATGCTTAAGGACTTTCTTCTTTTTCAGAAATAATCTATTCTGAAAAGATATTCTTTCTGAAATATATGATTATCTCTATTGACTTTTTAACTGTTATTACACAGAACGAAACAAAAATGTTTTTAGACAGGAAATATGTTATTAAAGCTATTGTATTACCACATATTCATAGAGTACACAATAATTACTTAAGTGCATCATAAGCATTTTTAGCAGTATTTTTATCGTATCTTCAGTTTGGTTCCAAACAAATAAATGTAAAGTTTGTCACACTCTTACATACATTTGCCACCACTAATGTTGAGGTTCTTGTCAGGAACGTGGATATATTAAGGCTGGTTTTAGCAAAAGTTACATTAGGGAGGAAATAAGGCAAAAGCATTGCCCTCTTTCCAAGCTGAAGTCATACAGATATTACCTTAAAAATAGTATTTTGTACTTTTATTTGCATATATATACTTTATATTTAATGCATATTTTATCAATTATATTACATATCATATGGATAGTGCATATATTGTGTAATTTAAATGCTAATTCACTTAATACCATCTTTCTGTAGTATATCTTGTGACCATCAGTAACATATTCAATTTTAAGACCAGTGACAACTATAACATATCCTGATGCAATTAAAAACATGACAGTTTAGCTTTTTTTTCTTAGAAAATGCCTGTTTTAAGTAGAAATATCTACACCAAAAGTGGACATTAAAAAACATAAAATTTTAGCAGATGAACACTCAGTACTCACATTAAGAAATGCAATTTTGTATCAAAGCTGTAAAGGACTTCAATTTTTTATTGCAGTAAACAACAAGAATGTTGTTCATTAGGGTATATTTTAGTTAGGACATGTGTATATAACATGTGAAATAAGAAAAGAAAAGCACCAGAACAAAGGTTAATGGCCATATATTTGATTTTAGAAGGTGCTAGCATGCCAATAATAGAATTTGAAGAATAATTTTAGTTTTTGTAGTGTACACCTGTTCCTATTGCACTGAATAGAATTGAGAGCCTTATACAGTTGAATAGTGTCATGAGTTTGCACACAGAGGGGTAGGAACACCTAAGCGTCCAAGCCGAGGTGAAATAATGTGTACTTTTTCACTTTTAGTCCTTATTCTATTTACACTACTTTTTTCTTGAGCTATATAACACTTCTCTGGATATTAGTGATGATAGAAAGGAATTGATTTTACCAGGATTTCTAATACTGGCAGTCTTCTATTCACTTATGTCAGTTTTTTTTTTTTTTTTTTTTTTTTTTTTTTTTTTTTGAGACGGAGTCTAGCTCTGTCGCCCAGGCTGGAGTGCAGTGGCCGGATCTCAGCTCACTGCAAGCTCCGCCTCCCGGGTTTACGCCATTCTCCTGCCTCAGCCTCCCGAGTAGCTGGGACTACAGGCGCCACCACCACGCCCGGCTAGTTTTTTTGTATTTTTTAGTAGAGACGGGGTTTCACCGTGTTAGCCAGGATGGTCTCGATCTCCTGACCTCGTGATCCGCCCGTCTCGGCCTCCCAAAGTGCTGGGATTACAGGCTTGAGCCACCGTGCCCGGCCTATGTCAGTTTTTTATTTCAGCTTGTTGTGGAGGGAGTGGAACATCAGAGAACAAATGAGTTGAGAGAACCAGTAAAATTGTTTTGCATTTGTTTGTTGCTCTTGGAACTGAGAATAATCTCAGTCTCCATACATTTGCACTCTCTCTCTCTCACACACACTGTCTCTATATCTATATATAGAGATAGATATAGACAAATATATATAGATATAAGTACATATATTTAGCAAAGAATGTATATATACTTTTCATGCCATACTCTGCCATATAAAATGACAAAAAATGAGGAATTTTATAATACTAGTTTCCGCTAGAATTCTTTTGTCTTACAAACCTAAAACTGTTTGAGGCAAGTGCTAAGTACTATGTTTAGCTGATTGCACGTGCCAAGTAAATGCTAATGAGGTGAATAATAATTTAAAGACAACTGGTGGAATCTGTAACTAGCTATCTTCTCTGGCAAAGCAGACCTACCAAGGTGACTTTTCATACGCTTGAATCGACCTGTCTCATCTGATGTTAAAGAATTGCTATCCATCTGCTAATGTCTAAATGAGAAGCTGAGTCTGCAAGTCAAGGCACTACACTTACATTGACTTTTTGGTGTTTGTGAGTAGCTCTGTTTATTTGCCTACATCGTACCACATGCAGACACACCAAAAAGATTTCAGTTTCAGTCATGCAGATCACGGCTGAATCATAGATATATAAACAGCCCAAAACACCAACATACTTTAAAAGAAGAAAATAATAGCCTAAGAGTCACAGATCTGGAAAATCATAGAAGTCAAACTCAATGAAGGATGTAAGTCAAAGACATGAACAAAATTACTTCTATAACACAAATTTTTTAGAATGCTGTAAAATATAGATGTTGCTAAGTGATGAGAAAACCAAAGTGAATCTCAGAATTGTGCACTTTATATATCTATGCAAAAACTCATGTAATATTTAGATTTGTTTGTATCTGGTAACATGTCTATTGATTGAAGGTGTTTGAGATCACTGGCTGCAAATCAAATGTGATGAACATACGCAGGAATGGCTGTGAGGAATGAGTAGATAGGACCTCATCTACTCATGTGAGCAATTTTTTGTAATAAATATTTTTCTTCTGTTTTGGAAGCATGATTTTATTTATCTCAAAATTAATATTATCCTAATACATATATGTATTAAAAATAAAATGCAACCCAGATATTCATATTGCTTATTTAAGGATCATGCAAAACACCATAAAACAATAAAGAATAAAATGACATTAATATAAGGCAGAAGAAAACAAAGAGACATCAGCTAGGAAGGGTTAGGTGTGTGGTATCTGTGTACGTGATACAGAGAGATTCTCAGCTTCACAGCTCTATGTAGTGAACCCTAAATGGACTTAGAACTACCCAAATAATTAGTTGCTTTTCTCAAAAATAACAGTGGAATGACTTTCTTTCTAATTTATTAGAAACTAGAAAGTATTATTAGATAAAATCTAATGATTATCTCAAATTCCTCTAATATCTGTATCACCATTCCACTTGAAAAGTCACCGAGTTTAGAATCAAAGGACAAACTGCTGTCTAAATCTCGAATGATTTTTTCTTTTTTTCACTTCTAGCTGAAAGCTAGAAGTGTAAAGTATACTGGTGACTTTGTTTTATTATCAACTTCTTATTTTTGCTAGGCACTAAAATAAAAAGACTCTTTTACTTTTGACAGTGGATTCACTGCAGCACAAATCACTGAAAATTATTGCAATTCTCTCTGTGGTAAATACTCTACACTGAGTGCATCTCAGTATTAAGACCGTTAAAACATACATTCATAATAATACGCTTCTTTAGTCAACTCCTCCTTTCAATCGTGAGTTTCCTGAGGCTTGTGCCACTCATTCCCGATCCCTGGCTTTGATTATCACACACAGAAGGTGCTCAATAAATATTTGTGGAATGGTTGAAAGTGAATAATAAAATTTATATTTAAAGATAGGGTACATTCATTAAAATCACTGCTTATTGGTTAGTGCCTTAAATTCAGTTTAAGATTTAAAATAAAAAAAAAATAAATCTTACAATTCCTTTTTCTACTATTCCATTAATATCAGCCTCCTTTAAAAGGTCTTTGTTTTTCCTTAAGCATACGTTCTACATTTTTATGCAATTTGAAAATTTGTTATTCAACTATGAAATCTTCTGAGTGCATTATATTATTGAAAAGCCTATCAAATATTTACTGTATATATAAATAAGAAAGTTGAATCTGCTGCGTTTTTACACCAATAAATTGCAAAATCAGCAAACTAACAAAAAAAAACTTGAAAAATATAATTTTAGCTGTAAGGGTCTATACAGTGATTATAGAATATTTACTGGAAATTAGAAAGTATTACTAGATGAAATCACAATTGTCCACATTTTATGATTTTACTGCAGCCTGGTGATGCTTTTCTCTCATTATTCTAGACAATATAGCAATGATATTTGATTATAATACCTTAAATAAAGATGGTTTCAAAACCTATTTAAAAATTAATAATCTACTAGATTTTTCTAAAAGGATTCTGTGGTTCTTTGCAGGTAACTCACTAGGTTCATGATGAATGCCTGGTACTGCACATGTATCCCTAAAAATATGCAACATTATTAAACTCTTGCAAATAAAACTTTCAAATTTTAATGGGCTCTAAAGCAGTCTTATGTAGATTAGGAAAAGCTTGAAACATATAATTTTTGAAGTTTTCTCTCTCAGAAGTTAATACCTATCTGATTTTTTTTTTAAGGCAGTATTTAACTTAATACAATAATGACCTTTTTCTAGTAATTTGCAATATGTATTATTCCTTTAGGGGAATATCGTGATGCATTCTAGTAAGATGAGCTTTCCTATGTAAATGCTACCCTTTTAAGGTCAAAAGCTGTACTCAGCTAATGATGGCAAACGAGAAACGGTCAGGTGTTCAATATAAACAACATTGAAAACTCAAAGCTTTGTGATAATCCTCTAATATATTTTAAAGCACTTACAGCTATTTCAATCTATCTGTATATGCATATGTACTTATAAACACAACAATAGATACAGATATATGCACAAAAATAAATTAATTTCTACAGAGTAGCACACAATTATGCTATCATTTTAAATATCAATTAGAGCCTTAATCTATACTAATGAAATTAGTAAGACCATTCTAAGTATCATTAGCATAATTCATCTTTCAAGGTTCACAATTAGATATTCACCTTTGGAAGAAAAAGAGATTGCATCTTTTAAATAATTCTTCCTTTGTTTATAATCAAAAAATTCAGTGCAGCCATTATTCAGAATCTTTCTCTTAACTATCTTTACCTAAGTTTGACAAAGCGATGCAGTCCAAATAAACTAAATACCAGCACATTATATGTATTCTGAGTTAAATTAGCTTTCTTAAGTGAAAAAAGTTTAAGAATAAAAAAATTTACATAGTGAGAACAATAGAACTTGTGTAGACCAATTTTAAGAACAGCAGTTTCCTGTAAAGCTGTCAAACGGTATTGTTAAATATCACATGTTAATACAGCATGAAAAATAGTGGATAGAAACATTCTTATTAATAAACTACATAGTAATATGACTTTTTTGCCACATTTCTTTGAAATATCTTAATTTTGGAATTAACGGAGCCTAGAGAATTTCAGTATGTAATTATGACTGTCGGTATCTTACTAGTTAGTGCTATAATTAAGATATATTTAATTTTTAATTATACTATAGGTAGTGGGTTGATTTTTGAGTTAAGCATAACACTGATAACTCTGCACATGAACTCTGTAACATGGATATTAATTTATCTGCTGAAAAAGCTTCTGCCTGCTTTTAGTAGAAAGATAAACTAGTGTTAAAAGGGACAATTCCTTAGCTGATAATCTAATAACTTATTTGGTTAAAATACTTGTAATACAAATAAGTGTGATTTGTTTAGTCTTATAGTGTTGAAAATTCAGTGCTATGAAACAGTTCGTTATTCTGTCTTGCTTTCCCCTTTCTCAATTCCCCACAAAATACATACATACATATAAATAAAATACTGAGAATAATGTGTGCTACTAATTTCTTTATTTTTAATTCCTCTCATAAAAGTTATACTTGCTACAAGATAATATTTTATAGATATGAAGAAATAGCTTCTTTATTTAGAATTCTTTAATTCTTTCTAAATACAGAATTCTCTATTGGGAAGCACTTTGGGGACAGTTTCCTCTTTCCTTTTATTGTGATTTTTTTTAGCCTGTAATACTCCACTTGATTACTTCTCTAAACATCAATATATAATTAAACTAAAATTATTAATTTAGTGTGAAATGAAAAGTGTTTCGGAATTATTATTTGGAAAAGGACAATCACTTCAGTATGCTAAATTAACCAACAATGCCATGATAAAGAGTTATTGAGAGCATGCGATGATAACTTCTGATTTTGATTGGTCTGACAATACTGGACAAAGTAATGGATTGTACTGGAAACACAGCTAAATGAGACTTTGAGAGATTGCTAGATTGTGTAAACATAATTCACCTGAACACTCCAAACACATGAAAACTTATGGCACATGAGAACATTATTTTAAAAAATGAAACAGTAGTAACCAGTACACTCTTTTTTCATGGCATAAGGGGGATCACTGTTAGCTATATTGAGTATGGGTAAGGTAGGGTTAGGCAGCAATGAAAAAGTTTTGAATTACTGATTTTAGTGAGCCTGGGATTTCTCTAACACAACCCACGAAATAGGGTTTACACCTGAAGATGATTGATGCCACGCCCTAATCCACTGACAAGAGCGAGCACCTTCCCAGCACTTTTTGCTGCAGCTCACAAGGAGATACAGTGGCATGCTTGCCCACCTGCCTCTGCTTGACCAAATCATCTAGGCTTTGCTGTAAACAAAGGGAAATGTATACTTTTGCAAGGAGCAGTTTCCTGTGTGTATTCAATTAGACTCTGACACTTTTTTTTCCCCTCTGGCTCCTCCTAAGGTAGTGCAATCTTTCTTAAGAGTATCAATCTGTAAACCACTCCAAACCCCTTAAAAATGTTCTTATCCCCTCACAGTATTTTTTCCTATTTCATTTCTTCCTAGATTTGAAAACTCTAGCACTTCTTTAGGATTTAGTAAACATCCTTTAATGTTCTCCATAGGGACTTTTGCTGAAGAATGAATGTGGGCACTCTAATTCCTCTGCAGTTGTCCCCAGAAATTCGTGTTACCTGTCAACATAAACCCACTGTTCGTGTAAATAAGCACGTGTTTTCTGTAGAGAAAAAAGCAACTTAATGATATGGTTAGGCTTTGTGTCTCCACCCAAATCTCATCTTGAAGTATAATCGCCACGTGTCAAGGGAGAGACCAGGTGGAGGTAATTGAATCGTGGGGGTGGTTTCCCCGAGACTGCTCTTGTGATAGTGAGTGAGTTCTCATGAGATCTGATGGGTTTATAAGGGGCTCTTTCCCCTCACTCGGCACTTCTTCCTGCTGCCTGGTCAAGAAGGTGTCTCTTCCGCTTCGCCTTCCTCCATGATTGTAAGTTTCCCAAGGCCTCCCCAGCCATGCCGAACCGTGAGTCAACTAAACCTCTTTCCTTTGTGAATTACGCAGTCTCAGGTAGTTCTTTATAGCAGTGTGTAAAACAAACTAATACACTTATAATCCTCCAAGTACAATTTTTGTCCATTGTTTGCTGTGATCTGTTAACCTCCTCTCCATTATTAAGGAGAGATGAGTTTTGCTCTGTTTTACCCCTCCTGGGAGCAGTTACCTGCTCTGATTACATTTTTATGATTTGTTAAAATCTGCCTTTGAAAATCAGAATGCTATTGCTTTTTAACTAATTCTACCATTAGCAGCTGAGTAGTGGTAAGACTAAAGCCTCTGAGTCAATCTGGCTGACTTCGAACACAGTAATACCACTTACCAACTCTGGTACTTGCAGCAATTTACCTAATCTCTCTAGGCTCAATTTCTCCTTCTGTTAAAAGATTACCAAGCATAGAAACATTTCGAAAAGTTTAGTAAGTTTATATATATAGTTTATATATAGTATATATATAATGTATACACATGCATGTACATATGTGTGCATATGAATATATAGATGCATTCATAAAGAGAAGGAGAGCTGTTTAGAATAGTGCCTGGCATATAATAATGCTATTATCAAAGATCTGGTGGGAGGAGGGAGTGGCTCTTCAATGCTGTCCTAAATTTACATGACTCTGCTGACAAAATTTTATAACCTCCTTCAATAAATCATTATGAGTTTTAATTACACTCATTTCTTTGAATCTTGGAAGTAATGTGAATAAGTAAATCAATTATTTTTTCTGGATCTCTCTTCTCAACAAGTATTTACTACCATTCTGATCAGTGTGAACTTTTTCTGCCAGACTTGCTGATGGTAATCTCTTGGACCCTAATATAGTGTTGGTTCAGCCCAACTAGAAATTTCAATACGTTTGATAAGAGGTTTGTTTTTAAATAGTGCTAATTATTAAAACCTTTTCACACATTGATTTAAAATGAAAATTTCAAAAACCAACCAATAATACACTATTTAAATTTAAAATGTGACTGAAAGGGCAATATATACAGATACAAGTTTGTGTGCATGTAGGGGAGGGGGCGGGGGGGTCACATCTGCACCATTATAATGACTCCGTAATTCAATACCTTTGGGGCTATGCTTAACATAAAGAATTTCTAACAGAATAAATTTGAAAATTTATGTGCGTTATTACCAATTTAGGGTGTTTCCTCAATCACGCAAGTGGATTTTTCAGTGTTAACGTGTTTCAGTATCACATTTACGGACCCATATTTACCCATTGTTTAAAAGCAGCAATATCTGGGTGATTTGATGTAAAAAGAAATTTTGTGCCATCTTTTACAAAATGTGAAAGTGTACTTTAATCAGACAAACGCTACTTCAACAATGCTGGTTTCATTGGACCCAAAAATGCTTCCACTTAAGCAAAATTTACTGAAAGTAAGGAGAAATGTGGCATCAGAGGACAAACTAGACAATTTACAAAAGTGTTAAGAGAGTCAGAGGGAGAATGTCCCAGCAACACTCATGAGATTCTCATGATATAAATATTAAGTAGGAGAGATTTTCAAAGGAGAAGCCTCGTGTTGATGCACTCACAGACCAAGCCTGCTGATATGAAGTCTCCTCTTTCCATTGAAGAGTTACTGCTAAGCTTTTTAGGTTATATATTTATTTGTTACTGTAATTGGAAAGCATTCTTGTTACTACTTCAGTAAACTTAAAAATATTTCTTAAATGTTTATCCCTACCACTTATATCTGGGGGTAGATTTGCAATTCAAAAACTAAACATTTTTTTTTCTATTTTTTTTCTAAGATTAGGAAAATATCTTACATAAGATATTTTCCAAAGGCTATTTAAGGGCTTGCATAAGAGCAAGCCCTTAAAATTACAGACATATTTCAAGAAAAGTCTTATGCTCCCTTTTCATTATAATTAAGTTAATATAGCTCCCTTATACTTCTTGTACTTCTTAATAGTGTATATATCAATGCCATGATCCCATACTTCTGTAGCAGTATACTATATTCATCATTTCTGAGTGAGCAGGAGCTCTATTTTCATGTTCTTTTCATTTCGTTCAATGTCAGTGTTTGGGCATACGGTGGCCCTTTCTCAATTTCACTGTGTGTAACTTCAGTGAATTAAATCTTATTCACATGTGTGGTTAATATGCCATCAAGCTAACTATTCTTTACTGAACATCTAGTATAACTTAAAAATTATGTGAGGTATTTACAACTGTATTGTTTTGCCAAATATCTATTGAGTTCCTCTTTGTTCCAAGCATTTTGCAAGAAATTGAGGTAATAAGAGTGAAATATGAAACTTCAAAACAGGCCACAGTTAAGCAGATAAATATTATCTGTATATCTGCATAAATATATAAACATGATGAATATTAAATATATGCATAAAATATAGGAACACAGTAATAAAAACTACAATTACTGTGTATTGAGGCATACTGCTTCATGTCTATTATGTCATGACATCTTCAGAATAATCATATGAGGGGAATATATTTGCTATAGTTTGCTTGTCTGTCCCCCAGACCTCATGTTAAAATTAAATCCTCAATGTTGGAGATGGAACCTAGTTGGGGAGTATTTGGGTCGTGGGAGTGGATCCCTCATGAATGGCTTGGTGTCATCCTTGAGACAGTGAGTGAGTTCTCTATTATTTCCCACGAGAGCTGGCTGTTAAAAAGAGCCTCCCACCTTTCTCCCCTCTCGCTACCTCTCTCCCCATATGATCTCTGCACACCAACTCCCCTTAACTTTTGCTATGAGTATAAGCAGCCTGAGGACCTCAGCAGAAGTAGAGCAGGTGCCAGCATCGTGCTTCCTGTACAGCCTGCAGAAATATGAGCCAATTAAACCTCCTTTCTTTAAAATTTGTCCAGCTAAAGATATTCCTTTATAGCAACACACATGAACTAATGCAGAACATTGGTCTTGAGGCATGGGCGTTACTGTAAAGATACATGAAAATGTGCAAGTGGTTTTGGAACTGGGTAGTGGGCAGAGGTTGGAAGAGTTGGGGCCCCAGAGGAAGACAGAAAGATGCGAGAAAGTTTGGAACTTCTTAGATACTGGCTAAGTGGTTGTGACCAAAATGCTGATAGAAATATAGACAGTAAAGGTCAGGCTGACAAAATCTCAAATGGGAAATGAAAATCTTTTAGCAGCTGGACCCAATATCACCTATATTACCCCATAGCAAAGAATTTGACTGCATTGTGACCATTCCCTGCGCTTTATGGATGACTGAACTTAAGAGTGATGAACCTAGGGCATCTGACAAATTTCTAACCCTCAAAGCCTTCCAGAAGTTGTGTAGCTGCTTTTAACAGCTTACAATCAGATATGGCAGCAATTAAATACTCTAAAGGTGGAAATTATGACTAAAATGAAGAAGAGAAGAAAAATGTAGAAAATTTGCAGTCAGGCCACGTGGTAGAGAAGAGAAAAGCATTTTCAGGAGAGAAATTCCAGGGTGCTGTGATGCAACCACTTGTTAGCACAGATAAAAGAGAGCCAGATTCTAATAGTAAAGACAATGTGGAAAATGCCCCAAAGACATTTCAGAAATCTTTGAGGCTGCCCCTCCCATCACAGGCAGAGAAGCCTAGGAGGACAGGTTTCACTGTCCTTCACCACCTCTGGATGAGGCTCCCTGTATTCCATCAACTCTGGCTTCAGCTGCAGCTCAGACAGCCCTAGGTAATGACTTGCACTCCAGAGGGCACAGGCCCTAAGCTTTGGTAGCTTTTACATGGTGTAAAGTCTGCAGGCACCTGGAATGCAAGAGTAGTGGAGGCTTTGTGCCTTCCACCTAGATTTCAGAGGATGTATTGAAAGGCCTGGGAGTGCAGCCATGTCCCAGGAATGAAGCCACCCCCGAGAGTACCCACCAGGGCAGTGCCCAGTGGAGCTGTGGGAGCAGGGCCACTGCTCTCCAGAACCAGAATGACAGAGCCACTGGCAGACTACAACCTGGAAAAACTGCAGGCACCAGATTTTAACCTGTGAAAGCAGCCACATGGGCTGCACCCAGTAAAGCCACAGGGGCAGGGCAGCCTCAGGCCTTAGCATGCCACACTCCCACCAATGTGACCAGGGTGTGGGACATGGAGTCAAAGATGATTTTGGAGCCTCAAGATTGAATGTCTGTCCCGCTGAGTTTCAGATTTGCATGGGACCTGTTACCCCTTCCTTTTGCGTTTTCCTCCTATTCCTCCCTTTCGGAATGATAATGTTTGCCCAATGCCTGGACAACAATTGTACCTTGGAAGTAAATTATTTGTTTTTGATCTCGCAGGGTTATATCCATAAGGAACTTACCTAGGGTCTCAGATGAAACTTTGGACTTTTGAGTTAACGATGGAACTTTTCTTTTCTTTTTTTTTTTTTTTTTTTTTTTAACATTTAGAGACTCTCAGGATGGAATGATTGTATTGTGTATGTGAGAAGGTTATGAGATTTGGGGGCCCAGGACCAGAATACTATAGTTTGAATGTTTTCTTCCCAAAATCTCATGTCAAAATTTTATCCCCAGTGTTGAAGGTGGAGCCTAATGGAAGGTGTTTGGGTCATGAGGACTGGGGGGGGTGAACCCAAAGTCCCTCATGAATGATTTGGTGCCATCTTGTGACAATGAGTGAGTTTTCACTCTTATTTCCCGTGAGAGCTGGTTGTTTAAAAGAGCCTGTCACCTCTCTCTCCTCTCTCTTGCTTCCTCTCTCACCACGTGCCCCTCTCTGCACTCACCAGCTCCCTTTTGTCTTTTGCCATGAGTAAGTAGCCTGAGGACCTCACCAGAAGCCCAACAGATGCCAGCGCTATAATTCTTGTACAGTCTGTAGAACTGTGAGGCAAATACAACTCTTTCCTTTATAAATTGCCTGGTCTCAGGTATTTCTTTATAGCAACACAAGTGGACTAAGACCGTATTTTAACCTCAATTTTGATCATGAGAAAATGAACAGGCACAGAGGCTGGAGACCTCCTAAAGGTCACTCAAATGTAAGTGGTACAAAAAGAATTACTAAGATCTGTCTAACTGCACACACTGTACTCATAATCACTTTACCAAATCAATTCAATTTGATGTTCTCTTCTTATGTGCAGGTGTGTTGTGAAAAGTGCAGAACAGATGGGGTTGGGGAAGCAGAGGCAGAGTAAAAGGGAAAAGAAAGTGAAATAGAAATGCCTTCAATTGGAGATAATATTAGAACTTTGGAGGTTAAAGTTTGTATATGATTTACTAAGACAAAAAGGGATATAGAAAAAATGTATTTTGAACAATGATAAATGAAACTAGAACATAGCAATTACGGTGAAGGGGAAGAAGTGGTGGGAGATAAAATTGGAAATGTATACCGAAGCCAGGTTCTAAAGGGCTTTGAATTCATAAAGTGTTTATGCTTTATACTGTGGGCAGTGAGAAGTTCTTGAAAGTTTGTAAATGTAGAAATAATCACCTGTGTTTTAGAAAGATAATTCTGAATATAATAAAGGATGAATAAGAAGAGAGTAAAAGAAGCAAGAATAGAGCAGTTTTCTTAATCAAGTGAAATGTAATAAAGAGCTAAATTAAAACATTGCCAATAGGAATGGGTAAAAAGAAGTGCAAGCAGCATTTCATTGATAAAACTGTTAGAACCTTGAGGTGAAATAACTATAGGAGATATTTATCAGATATACTGATAGAGACGGGCATGTAGGTTCAGACTGCAGAGTATGGCAATTAAGGTTGAAAATAAGGAATGGGGTAATTTATGATAGGAAAATAAAATAGTCTACATGTGCATATGGCATAATGAAAAAAATAGAAAACAAGACAGTACCTGATCCTTTAGTCCGTTGTGTGATCCATGCAGTAAAATGGTAAAGTTGTATAGAATGGGTGAATGAATCTCTTGTCATTTCCTTTAGAAACCCTTTCAGGACTTGACTTTGGCCTTTCCTGCTACAATAGCTGCTATTCTCTAGGTCGAGGAACCGATATGATGCATTTGGAAAACTTTTAAGCATGCTTTTCTGAATATAAATGTGGGGAATGAATTTATTGTATCGATAGGGTCAACAGATTCATTGTGAAAAAGACCTAGCCTACCATTGGACTTATTACCTGCTTGTTAGGGATCCATACTGTAATGGGGGGGTGAAAAATGAAAATTCAGGTCCCCAGATTTCAGCACAAGCTCTATCCCTGTATCAGGTAACCCTCAAAAGATGTGGTTTCACTAATGTTTGGACTTGTGTCTCTTTAGTGAAGACTTAGAGAAAATATTACTGTAATTATTTTTTGTGGTGTTGTAAGATTCTTCCTCTTGAAGATGTGACTTTTTAGTTAGTTAATGACTCCTTAATCTGAAAATAGATTCAAATCTGGAAACTGAGGTTGTGACTTTTTTGGGGGGTAATTAAGTTAAACCCTGGACATTCTACTCGTCTATTCTTATTCTGTCTCTTTCTTTTCCTCTTATCTATGTATCTGTGTATATATGTATGTGTGTATGTGTGTATGTATGTATGTATCATTTATCCAATCTTCCCCTTTGCTACCAGATAGCCCAGTTTTAGCCTAACATTACAACTTTCAGAGCTCTTAGAAATTCCCAGGAACCTTCTCACAAGAATCTTACTTAACATCTTTGTAAACAATGTCCCCCAGGGCTTCTGGAACATCATCACTTCATGTGTTTTCAAGTCTTATAAAGAAGACCCATTCTGGAGTGTCCAGTTTTTCTTTCTCTCTTTCTCGTCTTCTCTCTCTCTCTCTCTCTCTCTCTCTCTCTCTCTCTCTCTTTCTCTCTCTCTTTCTCTCTTTCTCTCTTTCTCTCTTTCTCTCTTTCTCTCTTTCTCTCTCTCTCTCTCTTTCTCTCTTTCTCTCTTTCTCTCTTTCTCTCTCTTTCTCTCTCTTTCTCTCTCTTTCTCTCTCTCTTCCTCTCTCTCTCTCTTTCTCTCTCTTTGTCTCTCTCTTTCTCTCTTTCTCTCTCTCTTTCTCTTTCTTTCTCTCTCTCTCTCTCTTTCTCTCTTTCTCTCCTCTTTCTCTCTCTCTCTCTTTCTCTTTCTTTCTCTCTCTTTCCTTCCTTCCTTCCTTCTTTCTCTTTCTTTCTTCCTTTCCTTTCTTCTTTCTTTCTTTTCTTCTGTTCTTTTGTTCTTTTTCCTTCTCTCTTTCTTTTTCTCTCTTTCTTTCTTCTTTCTTCTCTCTTTCTTT